>NC_068373.1:19723975-20023975 GCF_023724105.1 Carassius gibelio | reverse complement strand
CCGGAAAAACACGAGCGGCTGGAGGCGTGACGTGTGGGTGGAGCTAAAGAATCACGAGCGCGAGTAGGCTTTTGCGTTGAGAGCGTTTGGAAGCTGTGACATTATCGTGAGGAAAAAAACATCCAAAACAAACCATGGCTAACACTCAGATTCAGCGTATATTTATGATCCAGAATCAGATCCAGAGACTGAAATTTAACAAGAGCAGCATCAGCAACGACCTCTCTATGTGGTATGTACTGAAACTGTATATATTTGCTTAGCGGTATTGGAAAATGATTAAGTTCCACTTTGTCGTCTTTTTTTTTTTTTAAGCTGTACATGTGGAAAGTGCAGTTTGATGACAACATCGCATGTTGTTTACTTGATGTGCTTACGCGCTGATAGCTAAGTAAACAACACAGAGATATTTGAAGCAGTTTTACTCACCGCATGTGGTTCCAACACACGATCGTGACCCTTTTTCTTTGGGACTGCATTATCCTTAAGAAATAAACGATACGCAAACCCGGCGTCAAACTGGGCCTTGTTTGTAAAACAAGCATCTTCAAAATGCAGGGAACAAACAAAAACACTTGCACAACTCCGTTGATGCTCTGTAAAAATAAACTCCATCCACTGTTCTCTTAATGATGTTTTTTTTTGTGGTAATCTGTGCAGGGTTGTCTTGCCCTGGCAACCAAAAACACACTTCTTTTGTGACATTTCGGTCTCTCGCTCTGATCAGTGAATGTCTTTGCTCTACTCTACGGGAGCGCGTGCTCTTCCGGTAGACGTGCCCTCAGGACCCATATAAGGAAATTCCGCTCCATCTAACGTCACACAGAGCCATACTCGAAAAAAAACTTTCCGAAACTTGTGACAAACCGGAAGGAGTATTTTTGGAACAAAAATACTCCTTCAAATGTACAACTTAATTTTTGAAACTTTGTCCATGTTTAGCATGGGAATCCAACTCTTTAACAGTGTAAAAAAACTCAGTATGCATGAAATAGCATTTCACCCCCCCTTTAAAGACAGACATCAAGATACAGTCCGCTAACATATTGTTCATCCCTTTGGTTTAGATGATGAAGACAGTGATAACAGACATGAGACGCCCTATAAGGAGTCGTATAAAGACCGGAGAAGACAGGCACACACACAGGCAGAGCAGAAACGCAGAGATGCCATCAAGGTAAGAGTGAGAAGAGCAAATTGTTTTAGGGTAAAGGAAGACTGAAAATATCGTAGCTTACATAAGTGACAGCAATAATCAGTCATAAAAGCAGTTATTACTTGACTTGATTACATTCAAACTTCAAAATATTCCATGTGTAGTATTACAGTAGGTTATGGTGGTATTTTGGGTGTTAACTTGGGTGCTCTGTGGTTTTCAGGAAGAGTGTCATGAGATTGAAATATGTTTATCTTGGCATGCTGCAAGATGAAATGTAACTGCCAAAGATGTCTGTATTTGGATCAATTTAACCTTCATTTCATACAATTTTAATAGATTTAAATAAAAAAAATTTAAAAAGCCAAATAGAAGTAGATTGTCAACATAGGTCTGCACAATTTGTGTGGGGAAATTGCTCATTATTTTTATAAAATTGTATAAAATGTGTTTTTATTCCGCTGCTTGTGCTCGTTTGTAGGGCTGCTCAATTTGGCCAAACACCTTTTTTCGAAAAATATGGAAATAATAATCAATCAAGCTTTAGTTTTGGTGGAAATAAATAAATTGCGATAATAGGGAACCTTTAAAGCTTCTTTTGTGAACAAAAGCTGTTTTTTGAGCGCTTTTCATTACAAATTTGTGAAATTGGTCAGCGCATGTTGTGTTCCCAAATACACATTTGCAAGCAACCCAAAACATGCAGAGATTAGTTCATGTGGAGCAAAATTTATTGTCAACTGAGTCACTATATGATCCTGTAAACACTGGACCGTGTATAAAAGAGAACAGTGCCGTGCTTCTAGCGTTCTACTTCTGTCGCTCAAATGTGTCTGTACGATTTCTGTCCCACAGAAAGGCTATGATGACCTGCAGTCTATAGTGCCTACATGCCTGCAGCAGTCAGACTTTGCTATGGCCACACAGAAGATAAGTAAAGCTACAGTCCTGCAGAAGAGTGAGAACCTTCATTATCTATTTAGATTTCCTCGTCACATGTCTTTTACTCTGGAATGGAAACGCTCAGTGACTTTGGTGTGTGTTTGCAGCAATCGACTACATTCAGTTTCTCCACAAAGAAAAGAAGAAACAGGAAGAGGATGTTTCCACTCTTAGGAAGGAGGTGATGGCGTTGAAAATTATGAAAACGTGAGTGGTCGGTTATTTAAAGGGGGGCCAAAAACATTTGAACTGCTTAAGTGGAGAAATGTAGTTCCACTTATTCCCCTACAGGGTTGTTATCTGCTTTCAGAGGGTTTTATCTGACACTGTCTCTCTTCTGCCAAGAAAGATAACACCCTTTAAGAGGAAGATGCTTCTTAGATACTGTGTCTCTAATGGACGCTTTGTGGGGTTTGTTTCAGGAACTATGAGCACATTGTGAAGGCCCATCAGAATAACCCTCAGCAGGGCAGCGAGCAGGTTTCAGATCAGGTGAAGTTCAGTGTGTTTCAGAGCATCATGGATTCTCTGTTCCAGTCCTTCTGTGCCTCGGTGTCAGTCAACAGCTTTCAGGAGCTCTCTGCTTGCGTCTTCAGCTGGATCGAGGAACACTGCAAGCCCCAGGTAGCATGCATGCACATGCTCATGCATTTAAGACGTTCATACCTGAATTATCTGCTATGTTGCAGTTCTCAGCTTTTTTTACTTTAAGGCCCACAACAATATTTAAAGGCCTCATGAGTTTTCCATTTGTTTATGATTTACTGGATAATGATTCAGAAGGATTTTATTAATGTACATGGTTTTCTAAGTCTAGCAATTACACTTAAAATGAGGCTATCCAGGTTTTTCCAGACAGTGGGAACCCTGGCACTTCAAATGTATTCATACCAACAAGACAAAACAACCCGGAAATGCATTAAACACGCAAAATGTGCCTTAAAAACAACCAATGTAGACAAACTGATCACTACACAAGAGACAGCAAGCTTCAGTTTTTCAGTCTGTCACATACGCAGGCTTAGATAAATGCTGACCATGTTTTTCTGTATTGTTGACAGACGCTGAGAGAGTTTGTGGTGACTGTGCTGCAGCAAGTGAACGGTCAGCTGTACTGAAGCTGTCGATCTGTATGTCTGACGTCTGTCTGTCTCTCAGGCCATTATCTCACTCAAGAACAGTCTCTCTAATGGACCGCGGTGCGTTCAAGAACTCTGAAGAGACACAGCAGCGCTGGCTCAAGTATCGACTGATATAGTGTTAATGGCAATGATTCCAATCAAAAAAATGTGGAACTGCAATAATTCAGTCAGATCTGTCATTTTCTTGCTAATAATTTGGAAGGTAATAATCTGTTCCAAGATGTTTGCGATTGCATCCTCTGTTTCCTTCCACATCTTCAGCTGGTTTCCAAATGAAAAAATGTTTAAGTTCTATTTAGGTGATGTTGTTGAACACACAGATGTGTCTCAATCTGCTTCATGATAAACCAGAAGCTGCCTTTGAATGATTAAGCTTGGTATGTTGCATTCAGTTATCATCTATACCTCATGTTCAAGTCATTTTCCAAAGCACAACTACATTTTCACCTTTTAAAGGGGAGCCAAAATGTCTAGTTAAACTGTGATGTTTCACTGTCAGTTGGTTTTTAGAACCAAAAACAGCTGTCCCTCATGCTTTAATATAATTAAAGTTAGGCAATGCTGAGCCATCTTTGTTCCTCTTAAGCCACTGTCCTTGGGATGTGTGTCCAAAGATTGCAGTGTCTATGCACAAATAATGGAAGATTGTTTGTCATGTTATGTCAGTTGTTGTTCAGCAGTGTGTAGCGCGATCATGTTTTATTCTACATTTATGTTGTATTTTTTTGTGCTGCATAAGCTATCAGTGAAGACACAGTCGCATCCGTGCATGGCAGCAGCTTCACTTGGTGTGACCGCCCAATTCTATTTATATTTTTAATTCATGTTAATTAAGACATAATGAAAATTAGAATCGAAAGTCTACTCAGGACACTATTAGGTATTGAGATCTTTTTTTAAATAACAGATGATTGTACAATCAACTGTTTGACCTGTGCTGGAATAAGGGACGTCTTTACAACTCAAGCCATAAAGTGGAGCGAAATGCCAGCTCACAGAACGAGGCTACGTCGTGCTGAACTACTATACTAGACTCTGTGCTTCTGCATTTCTGACTTCAATGGAACAGTCTGGTGGAAATATTTTTGTATCAGTATAATTTTTTTTAATTGAAAAATAAACAATGTTCAAACTTATTTACAGCTCGTTTGTTCTCTCTCTCAACACGTTGTTAACAAGAATCCTCTACTTTACTTTCCAACCTTCCCAAAGGTTAGGTGTCCCGGCAACAATGTTGGTGGCATCTGAATTTATTCAGTGTGTCCTCCATCAGATGTTGGGCATTGTCACTTTATGGTCCTCATCTGTTTCAATCCCAGCCTCCTCCTGATTTCAAACACAAGATTTAGAAGAAAGACTCAGTTAGGCAACATTGACAATAAAAAACTAATAATAAAAAAAAGGTTTTCTGTGAACAGAAATACTGTGAAGAAATACTTTTTTTATATATATATATAAATTGATGAAAAGCTAATAATTGGTAATATTCAATGTAAAATTAAAACTTCATCTCAGGCTGTGCTGCAATTTCAATGTGCATTTAGGAACTGAGCTAAATTCACTTTATTTACAGTCACATGAATTCCAATATTTTTGTGGCCAGAAATTTGCAGCATTTCAATAGCATTAAGGCAAAATAAAACCGTGATTGTTAAAAAGTGAAGACATAAATATCAGTATTGTTACGTGTAGTGTAAAAATTACGATTATCACCAAACATTCATCTTACATTACATTTGTAATTTACATCAGTAACATATTTCTTCATTTTTGTGATAAGGGTTGAAACGAGTTAAAAATTCAGGATCTATTTACTTGCATATCATGACGTGAACATGAATCGTGAACAAGCATATGTGTTGAAATTGAAATATTAACGACAAATATCAAGGGGTACTTCAAGTAAATGTTACTTATAAGGGGATTGGCTGTCAAAAGATAACCATTTCTAATCAAATGACTCACCAGAAACTGTTTCTTGCTCTTTGGGTACCCCTCCAAAATAGCTTCAACCATATCAGTAACCTGGCAGGTAAAGAGACTAATTAAAAGCTGCACTTGGTTCTTTTCATATCATGGTACATTATAAGACTTAATAAATATAGTGTAAGTTATGTAGCATTATCACAGGTATCATTTTAGGTCAGCTGACCATTGGCAGTGATAGTAAAAAATATTACGTGCGAGAACAGTTTCCATTCCACTAGAAATAAACCATGGTGTTGAGGACATGAAGATAAATATGAAATGAATGCACTCTCATAAAGGCATGCCTTACAGCTGCATCATTAAAAAATAAGTTGACGTTTTGTCTCCTGGGCAAATTCTGAAGTTGTGAATAAATGTTTTTACGGATCGTTACCAGTCTTTTCCTCTTCCTCCATTCTTTCACATAAGTCTCTCTCTCCTTGTAAACCTGAGGGGCAAGAAATACATTTGTCAGCAACATAAACAAGCATAATGTACTACTACTGACTGCCCCAGGACAGCCAACTTATCTGTATAAACTTCACCTAATGAATCAAACATATTCCAGAGATGCTAGAATAGAAGTCTTTTTGCATTGCTTACAAAAAGCAATTTAATGTACAGGGCTCAACAGTAAGAATGGCCCACGGCCAGTGTGGGAGACATTCATGTCGGTGTATGAACGGTCATTTATTCAACATTACATTTTGTGTTCATTAATCATGCACAGAGCTGGTAAACGTTAACACTTTGTTTTGGTGCCAGGGTAAAAAAAAACTGGATATCAAAGAATGCAGTGATTTCTCACCTTCTGCCTCTCCTCAGGGGTCACATGGTTTTTAGCGGACTTGATTTCCTCCAACCTCTCTCTGTACCCAGAGCACTCCGCCTGCAGCTCCTGGATCTGTGTCTTCATCTCGGCTGTGGTTAATGAGCTGTTCAGCTCCTTCAGTTCTGACGGCAAAACCATGAACTTTCTATCAAATACAAACAGTCTGTGCACAAGTTCAACCAACATATCTTTACCCAGCAGCGCATGCTGAGTGCACACCTGTATCCAGCTGCCTGCAGCTCTGTGATATGGTCTGTACATCATTGCCGATTTCAGCAATACGAGCATCCATCTTCTTAAGTTCAGCATCACTCACATCCGCAAACTGAGACTGAAGAGATTGAAAGGCTGATTAACCAACACCACCAGCTCTCTTAATATTAAAAACAAATCATCTCCATCCTATTATATTAAATGAGGAATCAGACCGACCTGATCTGCAAAGTAGATCTTCTGCTTCCCATAGACTTTCTCTCGAATCTTTCCCTCCTGGGCCAGCTGCTCCATTGCTTTGACCACAGCCTGCGTAAGTTACGTGCAGAGAAAATAAAGGCGTTTAACATCATAAAACCAATCCACATAATACACTCTGTATACAAACTGTGATATTAAATGATCACATTTACTGTAACACAAACGGTGAGCACCTCAAAGAGCTCTTGTAAATTCACTCTCTTAGCTCCTGGACATTAATTGTACGTCAATCAGCTTTGGTCGAAAGTGTTAAATAATCTGAAATGTTATGTTGCTATTTACCGTTTTACCCAGACCACACTGCTTCTGTAGGTTTGTAAAGACATCCTGAGCACTGAAGGGTCTGTTTTTCTCATTCAGGTAAGCGAGGATCTGAGCGAAACCTGAGTGTGACACGAAGAAGGAAATCTGATACAGTAAGTTATAACGTTACAGCTTATTATTGTATTGTAGCGTTGTGCATTATCATTCATGAAATCACAAGTAAAACGAAGGCATAACATGTCCACTAGTGTAAGAAAAAGAAGCATCGCGTACCTGCACTGTCTTTTTTGCTCATTGTTTATTCGGTCTAGGTCAGCACTCCTCTGTTGTTTACCTCCTCAGTCAGCTTTCGCGCGCCGAGTTGAATTGTGGGACTACCGGTGACGAAGCTACGCACGTCATCTTGGAAACGCCATTCTGGTGTGTGTTAAATTCTCTGGTTATGAATATGTTTATTTTTGTGAACTATTCGATGTTAAATTATTTAAGCTTATTTAAGAAATCAAACATCTACAACATTGTATCATTATTATTAAAGCATGACCTTTGCTAATGTAAGTCTTACATTTTTAGTTGATTTTTAGACAAACACAGAATTCTTTTTTTTAAATTGTATAATATCACTTTACGGTAAAAAAAAAAAAAAAAAAAAAAAATTAATGTAAGATTTTTTATTATTATTATTATTTTTGCTGTTTATGATATTTCTAAATGATTTAAAACAACTGGACAGAATCATAAAAAGCATGTGGAAAAGATTTTATTATTATTATTGTAATTTGTGAAAATGTGCATTTGTGAAATATATAATTTATTTGGTCAATGGGTCAAACTAAATTAAATGTATTCAACAACTAATAAAAAAAATCACCCTTTTTACTTAAAGAATACATATTCATTCATCTCTTTATTGTCTTGCGCGTCAAAATTGATCAAAAACCAATTACAGAGAATGTAAGAGGGAAATAGTTCTGTACAGAAATAAAAAGACACTGCAGAATCCAGCTACAGAAAGACTCAAATGCACACACAATGAGAGAAAAGATGAGTGATTCTCTATTTTGCATTCTCCTCAACATGGCAGACTGATAACTGATTTATGTGTGAATCACTAACATCAATAGATGATGCTGGGCATACTTTTCTTTCAATGTATAAACTACCACATTGTCCTATTTGAACTGCTGGTGACTTTCATTGAAATGGAGCACAATAGGTGAATGGACAGGGTAAAATGGCCAGATAATTTCCCATTGAATGGTAATCACACTGACACACTTAAAAATAAACAAAATTCTGGTCATGCTTTTTTTTTTTAAGAAATATGGACAGTTTATCAAATCAAATCAATCTACATTTATAAAAAAGTGTGTCCATATAAATAGCAAAGTATTATTATTAATAATAGTATTAATAACTACAATCATAAAAATACAGGGAAAATAAAGGCTTTTCAATCTGTAAACTTACTATGCATTAAACTTCAATCATATTTAAAGAATCTATCCCACAAATGTAACGTTTAACACATGAACTACCTGAAAAAATTAAAAAAACCTTTAACACAGCAATCATCCAAAAAAATACCATCAACAATTCAAAACCTTAGGGCTCACAACAAAGCAAAAACAGAAAAAAAGAAAAAAAGAAAAGAGGTTAAGTAAAATCACAGAAACGTGACCAAATATGAAACACTCCAATAAACAGCACTGCTCTTCTAACCGAACTCAACTTGGCTGCATATAGTAAGACTTGTGTTTGAATTGTAATTAACAAACTGGAATAGCAAGAAGTGACAGATTGTGAAGATAAGCTGCTTCCTTATAATTCTTCAACGCTCCATCACTTAAAAAAAAATAAACAAGTGTTGTACACTTAGAAAATAGAAAACACTTCAGTGATCTCTGGTAACAGAATGCCTTTTTATCAGTACAACATTTTTCCGGTATGTTTCCTACTTTCCAGCGTACACAATAATGAAAGCTTAAAGCCAGCAATGATGGGTCTCATCAACATTGGTTCAGAAACAGAAACAATTCACACGGCAAAAGTGTAAAACGTAAAGGGTCAGCATCTACTAAAGGAACAGCAAATAAAACAGCAGATTCAGCTTATTTAATTCCACCAGCTTTATCATACTACAAGAAAGGTGTTTTCTCAAACCCTTTGTGCTTCAGTACTGCACTGAATGTTACACTTCGCTTTAAATCTCATATCAGACCAGACCAGATGAGACGATGCAGAGGAGATCTACAGTTTTTCTGCTGCTACCTGTATAAAAGTTCCTGCATGAAGTCAGAACGGTTAAAGGTATGTTTGAAGAGAGGAGGCTGTGTATGAACAGGTGGCAGTTACAGCCGAATGTCTTGTTTGAGGTAGAGTCAATGTGCTGCTGTTTTATCCAGATCAACAGCATTGCTGAGCTGTTCAACAAGTTGGTATTGGTTGATTTGGACTTTTCAATTGACAACTGACAAACAGATGAAAAACAGTCATTTGAAAGACAATATTTCCACATTTTTCAAGAGATTTTAAAAAAATTAGGAAATGCCTACTTTTTTTATAATTTAAAATTATATTTAAATGTAAATATAATTCTGAAAGAAACATCTTCTGTTAAGTTGAGCAAATTACATGTTTAAAAATAAAAGAAAAAATGAAAAACTTGTTGAGAACAACATTGCTGGCTACCATATAAAAACATAAAAAACAAACGGGGGTGAACAGGTACAATTCAATGACAAAAAGCATCCCGATTTACCTGAATTCACCCCATATAGCAAAGTGAAATAACAAGACTTTTGTTTATCACTCAGTGACCTTAAAGTGTTTGTTCAGTCAAAAATGAAAATTAGGCTGCGTCTTACTCACCCCAATGCATCCTAGGTGTATATATGATTTTCTTCTTTCAGAGAAATCCAGTCAAAGTTATGTAAAAAATTGTCTTTGATCTTTCAAGCTCTATCATTGCAGTCAGAGGGTGTTGTACGGCATCAGTCCAAAAGAAGTGTAATAAAAAGCGCCTTTTCATTAAAAATAAATAAATAAAACCGTTGTTTTGTTTTGATCTTTCGTCTGAGCAGCGCATGCACAAAGCTGACCTCATACATCACTCCCCCGGAACTGCTTCATTTACAACAGTGAGTGCAAGCTAGATTCAAGTGATTAATATGTTTTGAATATGGATCTCTTTCTTAAAATAACGCATGGATTCCCTACAGAAGGTGTTTGTTCACAGCCGTGTGAGACACTTTTTAGTTTTTTTCATGGAAGGGTGCTTTTTATTTCACGTCTTTTGGACTGAAGCAATGCAACACCCACTTACTGCAATGATACAGCTTGAAAGATCAAACACTATTTTATATACTGGAATCGTCTGAAAGAATAAAGTCATTTACACCTAGGATGCATTTGGGGTGAATAAAATGCAGCCCAATTTTCATGATTGGCTGAAATAACCTTTTAAGAAAAGCTTATGTCTCAGAGTCTTAAAATGATAGTCCACCCAAACAAGACATTTTTGAGAAAAAGAAAACTTTGTCATAATGTACTCACCCCACATGCTGTTCCAAACCCTTATGACTTTCTTCTGTGTAAAGATGATGCTTTGAAAAATGTGGGTAACCAAACAGTTTTTGTTGTCATTGACTTCCACTGTGTGGACAAAAAAATACTAAGACATTCCTAAAAATATCTTCTTTTATGCTCTACAGAAGAAAGAATGTCATACAGGTTTAGAAATGGCACGAGTACAAGTAAATGAAGACAGAATTAAGATTTTAGGGTGAACTACCACTTTAACAACATGAGATGAGGCTGCTGCCGCCTTAATTTGTCACTGCTCCTTCATCAGACTCCTCAGACTGTAGATTTCACAATCTTTCTTACATGCGATGGTGGAATGCCTGATTTGGTCCCACGGGTTATTATTGAAGACAAACAATACAGCGACTGGTGTGAAAGATCTATAAGATTTGGATGTAGTAAAAAGGTTTGATGTTTGTTTTGCTGGTTTCTAAGAAGTTAAAGAGATTTCGGATCTTTTAAAATGTTTTTATGATCGTTGTCCTATTGCTTAGCCTACAAAGTAAATCATGAGTCTCACACACACAAGTGTCATACACTCTCAGACGAATGAAAGAGGACACGGAAGCTCACGGAGCAAAGAAGATTCAGATTACAAACAAGATTACTTCACAGTGATATCAACTGCAGCCAGTGGAACTAACCTGGCAAGTGAATCTAATATAACAATAACAGTGCAAAACAAACACACTCTTTCTTCGTCGCACTCACTCAGAAAAATGTTAAGCATCTCAGTATACGTTCAAACCAACACTGCAAACTTCTACACCAGTGGTCTCAAACTCAATTCCTGGAGGGCCATAGTTCTGCACAGTTTTGCTCCAACCCTAATCAAACACACCTGATCTAGCTAATCAAGTCTTTCAGGATTATTAGAAACTTCCAAGTAAATGGAGCTGGTTGGAACTAAACTCTACAGAGTTGTGGCCCTTCAGGAATTGAGTTTGAGACCACTGTTCTACACGGATCAAGGTGCAAGGGATATGAGGGGCAGACAGACGGAGGGAGTATCTGCAAGACAGGCTCACTGTGGCTTCCCCAGCAAGTTGGACAGGAAACTGGATCCCTGGGTTCTGTTTTGCCCCCCCTGCCCTCCTCCAAAAGGATCCAACTGGTTCAGCTCGGACTGATCCAACATCTCAAAGTCATCGCCATCAAAGTCCAGGTCTATGTCCAGCTCCGAGCTTGACTGCTTTCTGTATCCCCTCGGAGCAGCTCCTGCCCGTGGGCCGCTCTCTCTCCGAGGACCCTGCGGTGGGCGGGGCTGCATGGCTCCTGCGATGGCTGCCTGGATCATGTTGCTGGCGATGACCCCTGCCAAGTTACTAGTGAGGTCAGAGGTAGTATTTAGGGAGCCAAAGGAGATCTCAGGGTCGAAGTCTTCCTGATCGGAGTCCATCTGAGTGTCCAGGTCCAGCAGGGCGGAGGTAGAGCCGCGAGGGCCAGAGAGTGCGGCTGAGTTGAGACTGGGCAGCCCGATGCTGGCATCATCATCGTCCTCCATCAGGGTGGCATCTGGGTTGATGGAGGGGAAGTCTGGAAGCCCACAGGCAAATGATTCTTCTGGATCACTGTGTCTGTCTAGATCTATTAAGTGATTAAATAAAGATTAAGATAATATAGCATGAAAAATGACACTCATTTATTAATTCTAAATTAATTATTAATAATTGATCATTTGATAAAAAGAGTAAAAATAGTAATTCTGTGAAATATCTTTACAATTTAAAATGACTCTTTTTTTGTAATGTAATTTATTCCTGTGATGGTAAAGCTGAATTTTCAGTATCATAACTCCAGTCTTCAGAGTCACATGATCTTCAGAAATAATTCTAATATGATGATACATTTCTTATTAATATCAATGTTGAAAACAGTTGTGCTGCTTAAAATGTTAGTTTCAGGATTCTTTTATGAATAGAAAGCATTAGCATTATTTGAAATAGTATTTTTTTGTAACTTCACTGTCACTTTTTATCAATTTAATCCAGTCTTTCTAAATAGAAGTATTAATTTCTTTTAAAAAAAAAACAATCTTACTGACCCCAAGCTTATAAACAGTGTAAATTGTTTTTTTTTTTTTCAATAATGATTTCGATTGGATGTGTAAACTCAAATGTATTCTGTGAGTAAGGAAAATATTATTATTTTTTACTTGATGATTGCAAAGTGAACACAAAAAGCGCATTTATTCTTTTTCTTCCTTTTCTTTACTGTAGACACTCTTGTCAATGACTTGCATACAAAGACTGAAAAGTGTCCAGAGTACAGAAGATGCCGAGGTGTCTTACCCTCTGAGCCATCTGTGAGGGGTGTGTGACCCCTGGAGAGGTTAAAGGTGCCGTTATCCATGTACGACACCTCAGCATCCGAGTGCTCAGAGTCAGTCAGTGCCAGCTCCTTAGCAACCGCTGCTTCATCAAACTACAGGTACAGAATATTTAGGTAATTGTGAGTGTATTAGAAAAACAAAAACAAAACAATAGTCTTCCAATTGGCTTTTTACAATCATGAACCCCTACAGATCCTCTAACCTCAGGACCATGTAGCTGCTCTAAATCCCTGTTATAAATAACCCTGTTTCTGGGCTCACCGATGGGCAGAATGCAGCCAGTTCTTCTTCGCTGTCACTAACGTCATCTGAGGTCCCGCTTCTGATGGGCTTACGAAGAACTGCAAACACAGAAGGGTCAACATTAGTTTGGTTTATCAAAACTCCTGAAAGCAGCAATATACTGTAAAATACAGATAAGAGAGAGCTGCAATAGTTGATTCTTTATATCAACAAAGGAAAGCTTCTTTGCACAGATTTGTAGAAAAAGAGCTACAATGTATTGGAGTGACTTAAAACACACCTCTAAAGAGGCAGAATTTGTCTTCAGCATGACATCGGCCTGCACTTCATTTTGTGGGAATCACACTGTATAGATTTGCAGTGTACTTACACTGGTTATCTATAGGCTTTGACATCATGTATCCCTTGGCGCTGAAGTCCAGCCACTGCAGGGCTGGCTCCAGCTTCACACATGCAAGCTGCCACAGCCGATAATACAGAGCCAATGGGCACAGCAACACACCCATCACTGAGAGAGAGAGAGAGTAAATATTATGCAGTTGTTAAGATGCTGGAGAGGATGAGCAAGCCCTGAAGTATTTCTGCTACTCACAAGCCATGTATGACAGCACCAGTCCAGGGATGTAGCGCCCCACCGTGGCCACTAAGGTGAACAGACCACAAACCAGCATACAAAACTGCAAACAGTGGAGTTTAAGGATTTTATAAATGTTTAGAATTAAAACAAGTGTCTTTGTTCATTATATCAACAATTTAATAATAGAAACTCATAAAGCAGTCATAATAATAATTAAAGGCCGTCTGTGACTAAATGCATTTTGGTTGGTCACTTTACATGTTGCTCAGATAGTCATGGGCTGCGTGCGCTTAGTCAGAAAAAAAACTGCAAACTGGACCAAACTATTTTCTGCAAGTAAAAAGTCTTGCTACACAAAACTATAGGGCTTATAACATCACTATGCAATTGAAACCAAGTTGGTTTAAATAGTGTTTCTGGTTTGGACAATCTCACCTTCCCTGGATTTTGCCGTTTGAACTGCACAAGATCTGTTGCACAGGAAGAGCCTGTAACCCAAACTTTAGCCAGGTGGTGGCATAATTCAGGCACACTCAAAGTCCCAGGCTGCACCAGACCCCAGCTGTGAGCCAATCAGAGAAGAGCAGAAATAATTGACACTTACATTAATCAACTCTCACAACCACTGGAAAAACCTAAAGAATTAACAAATAGAAATTACCTTTCATTCTCACTCTCATCTTGTCTTTTAACTGTAAGAGAGCAGAAAAGGTACATTTTAGTGTTACAAGACTTTTTTTACCATTTGCTTGTTTCACTTATTTCACACTGCTTAATTTTTATTTCCATCAAAATATTAGCATTTTGACAAGTTTTATGAGAGTATCATTGACTTTTAATTTAGGATTTGGTTTTAATTCTATTAAAGACTTCCCAGAATGTAGATCAAATGCTAATAAGCCACTGTGTAATGGCTACATGGGAGATATTGATTCAGGTCGATATTGTTCACCTTCTGGAAATGCACTGGTGGGAAAAGTCAATTTCATAACTCTCTACAAGCTGTGTGAATTGGCAGTGAGAAAATGAAACCCGAGTGGGTCATAGTACAGGGAATACAGAGGTTTTGATTACACCCAGTATGATTAATATTAAGAAAATAAATGCACGGAAGAAAGATCATGAGGTCTTATAGGTGGTAGTAGTAGCAGACAAGCAATAGAGGAAGGTCAATTTTACCTCTAATCTTAGGCCAGATCTTATTCCTCCAAGTGTCGACACAAACAGCCAGAGCCAGACCTGATGCCAGCAGAAAGAGCAACCTCATAGAGCTCAGAGCAAAAAACCTGAGAAGAGATCAGAAAGACTGTAGTCCAGCACTTTCAACTCTCTTTTTAAATGTTTTCATCATGAAATAACCTTAAATAAAGGCTTTTAAACAATTTTGTGCAGTATTTGGATAAGTTTTTTTATTTTATTTTTATGGATTACAACATGGACTTTACATTGCATCAGCAGCTCTGTTGGGGAAAGTCTGACCAAAACCTTGTGATGACATCTGTCACACATTTATCATGCTTAATGTATGAGGAAACCTTTGTTCCACAGGTGTTTCCGGCCCAAGTGTCTTCCTGTGCAAATCTCAGAGACGTCATGTGCTGCATGAGCAGTTGTGTTTTCTGACGAGGGGTGTAACGGTACACAAACATGACGGTTCGGGACCTACCTCGGTTCTGATGTCACTGTTCGGTACAGCAGGGGGTAAAACTAAACATAAAATTGCTTTATATATATATATATATATATTAAACAGTGGTTAACTGCACAAATGTATTTTTCTTTAAATAAATAGAATTATAAATTAAGAGTTTCTAATGGAAAAAAAAATCTACCTCCGATTCTGCTCTAAACTATGGGAGCCCTTTTACATTACTATAAAGTTACAATTAACAACAGAGCCCAAACTTATATTCAATTACTCTTTATGTTTACATAATAATCAACACTCAAGTAAATAATATATATATATATCTCCATGGTAATAGTTGTAAATGATTAGATAAATAGCGGATATTCTCCAAATTGGCACTATGTTAATGCGGAGAGACACAGAGGAGGCAAATTGTTGAATAAAGTCATTATTTTTGTTTTCTTTTTCCACAAAAAGTATACTCGTCACTTCATAACGTTAGAGTTGAACCACTGATGGCAGATGGACTGTTCTTACGACCGTCTATATGGAAAAGTCAAGCCTCCTGGTTTTCATCCAAAATATCTTAAATTGTATTTCGAAGATGAACTTAGCTTTTACAGGTTTGGAACAACATGGGGGTAAATGATTAATGACAAAATTGTAATTTCAGGGTGGAGTATCCCTTTAACATTGTGGTTATTTTACCAAATAGCTTACTTCATAAATTAATTTCAACATCATTAAGTTAAAGAGGGTAAACTTAATCACTCTGAATCTGAAACTGAATCTGCACAAGCATTTTAGACACTTACAGTGGCTATAAAAGTATACATTCCCCTTCTTTTTTTTCCACGTTTTGTTACTTTTTTTTCCCACATCAATCTACACTCCACAAACCATAATGACAAAGCAAAAAAACAAGTTTGAAACAACTTTGCAAATTTATTAGAAATAAAAAACTGAATGATTCCTATGCATACTCTTTTCTGGGACAGTAGAAATTTCGCTCTGGAGCATTCGTATTGCTTGTAGATGTTACTAGACTTCGAGTGGCATGTAGATTGATGTGGGGGGAAAAGTCATTTAACATAAGACTGAAACATAAATAAAAAACATGAAAAAATTATTTAAAAAATACTTTTTATAGACAATGTAAGTGTTCTTGCTCCGTCCAAGCGTTAACACACATTCCTGAATGAGTGCTTTAGAATATTCTTCAATCGCTCAAGTAATGTCAGAGTAACCCATTTCAGGGGCTGCCAAAATTAGTTTAAAATTAGTCAAGAGTTACAGAAATACATCTTAATATTTACAAGTAAAGCTTCAATTTTGTTTAGGCCGCTTTCTATCAGACTCCCCGTCACATCTTGTTTTGACATCCATTGGGGGGGGGGGGGGGGTCAAGCCTTCTTTAGGCCTTCTTCAGACCTCCCCAAACATTATTTCTGCATTGCCTATACTGTGGTTAAAAAAATGATATATAAATGTCTTTACAAGCACAGAAATGCCAGAAGCGGTTCCTCTGCTGTTCACTGAAGCAAATAAAAGGAGATAATAAGATCAGGGAGAATATTTCTCTGATGGAGTGGGTGACTGCACTAAGTGAATGAAGACTGCATGCCTGAACAGTGAAGATAAAGAGAGTGAGCCACCCAACAATTCTTCCCTGCACATCTTTCCCTCCTGAAGCATTTCACCTAAAGCTTTCAGACTTGTTAAGCATTTTTTATAGCATGTAGTCAACCTGAAATCTCACTCAAAACCCAATTCTGTGAGATCACATTTTTCAAAGAAAGGAGGCCATATTATCAGGACTTTATCCATTAAGGATTTGAACAGGATGAATAAAAATGGGTGTTACCTACCAGAATGGAGCCTTAACACAAGTTTGCATGAATTCTTAAATAGCTATTTTTTGGCTATTGACTATTATTACTTTATCAACAGAAAGGAGAGTTCATTTCAGAGGAAGAGCATGTTATTAGATTTTGATTAAAGTTATAAAAAAATATTTGTAATAAGTTATAACTGCACAAATGAATAACTCATGGTAGGACCAGGATATGCATTAAGTAAGTAAATAGGGTCCATGTTGAACTTTATACTTTATTGACTTTATTATCTCAAATGTCAAAGTGTGTATTAACAGCACAAGGCTTCCCAAGTTAGGCTCAAGCTGGCCCTGAGAAAAGTCTTAAAGTGGGTGGTTGATCAGCTTTTTTGAAGGCTTGATTGTGTTTATAGGAGTGCAGTGTAACGTGTTCATGCTTCATTTAAAAAAAAAAGTGATGTCACAAACCTGGGAAGAAGCTTATTGTAGTCCATACCAGCCATTTTTGTAGGCCGATTTCTTTAAAAGAAAAAAAATCTCCCTTTGCATTGAACCTTGAGTGCCGTCATAAAAGTGAAATCATAATCAACCACCCCTTAAGACATAAACAAGAAATCATACCACAGTAAGGCCAGGCCCAATAAACCAGTTTGGGAACATAACATGTTAGTTGGCTTCAAGATTACATTTTAATAAATAATAATAATAATAATAATAATACATTTTCTTTTAAATCTTTTAATAAAACTAGAATTGAATCTCAGCATCATGATTAATATAGTCCTAATATTATAATTTAATATTAATATAACACTATTGTATAATTTACTGTCTGTATTGATTTTATATGTTAATGTGCGTGACAGTGTCTGTTTTAGTGCTACAGTTATAGTAGGAGGTGGAAGACAACATGCAACATACTTAGGACTCAGAAATGCAGTGCAAACTGATTTCTGCTTAACAATCAAACATGGTACATATTACAAGATTAAACGTAATTTCCCTGTCATTTACAAAGTAATTGACAAAGTGTGTGCACACAGCAGAGATGCTCACAAGTCTCTGAGCTAGAGTCCAAGTCAAGTCTCAAGTCTCTGAGCTAGAGTCCAAGTCAAGTCTCAAGTCTCTGAGCTAGAGTCCAAGTCAAGTCTCAAGTCTCTGAGCTAGAGTCCAAGTCAAGTCTCAAGTTTCTGAGCTAGAGTCCAAGTCAAGTCTCAAGTCTCTGAGCTAGAGTCCAAGTCAAGTCTCAAGTCTCTGAGCTAGAGTCCAAGTCAAGTCTCAAGTCTCTTTATTATATTAAGTCTCTGGTTATAATAAATGTTGCATCACGTACAGCGACCCATCCAAGCTGCTTAGAACACTGCATAGCTATATATAAGGAATTCAAAGCATGTAATATGTTATTATGACAACTCTATTTATTAGCATACAATATCAACTTTGATTTTGGTATAAAATCAGTGTAAACAGGCTATTGCAACATGACAAAAACACCAAGAATGCTTTACTTTTAAGTTAATATCTGTATTTTGCATTTATGGATTCAGTAATGGCCTTCTGTCTGTCCTGGCTGTATAGCTGCACACCTCTTGTCTGGCTTAAGAATGAACAAAGCTACGCTGACTTATGTTATTCATACAATACCTACTCACAAATAAACGTCAAAAACAAAGCTGGCTGCAATGAATTTCTGTGCAAAACAGCTTTTACTACAAACACTTCAACACAGTTATCACACAAGAACATTTTGATAGAGAACCAAAAATATTTAAAGTAGATAAAATTAGAATAAATAAAATGGAAATGTCTACATACTATTACTACTGTAAACTTTGCAAATAGGACATCAGCCCCTTCAAGTCAATGAACAATAACAAAGTGGGCTGCAATGAATATCTGTGCAAAACGTCATGGCTCCGCTCCTACCCAATGACAGAGGCACGCAGGTTTTTTTTCCACTGGAGTACTCACGTGAAGGATGCGTGCACAACTAATAACTAATATCATCACGCTATAAAGGGTTGGCCTGCGCTGGGTGCGCCCCTCCCCCTATAACTGTTCTGTCTCGTGGAGGAGCTCATTTGTGTGCATCTGTGTGAAACACGCGCTCTGAAACACGCATAGGAAAAAAGAGCGACAGAAAGAACGGCTCCCCTCCAGCCGTGACTCGGCTCCCATCGTTCATGTTTATGAGCCGTTCAAAAGAATCGGTTCGTTCGCGAACGTCACAACTCTAACAGCGAGCTCATCTGACGTTTACTAAAAATTAACATTGTTCACGAGTCCCGGAGCTCGAGTCCGAGTCGAGTCTGAAGTCTTTCGAGGACGAGTCTCAAGTCGAGTCTGAAGTCACTGTTTGTGCGACTTAAGTCGCACTCGAGTCCGAGTCTCAAACTCGAGTCCCCATCTCTGGCACACAGCATTGTCTTCACAGTAGCACCAATACAGCCAGAAATCAGTCTAAATATAGGCACCCAGCCTCACCATCTGTTTCTTATCTTAAACTAAAGGGGGTAAAGTCTGAAACACAGAGACATGTCATGTATGCATCCAGATAAAACAAGAAAGGCTTATACAAGATCCTCAAAACTATCATGAATAATGTAAACGTTTCAACTGAAAGCGCTAGATTGTAAACACAGCCCGAGCAGAGATAAATCCGTGGAGATAAAGCTCATCCACTCACCAGAACATGACATTGGCGGCCGAGTACAGCAGGACGCTGTGAAAGGGTCTCTCCCACAATAGGACAGACTGTAGGTATGTGAGCAGGCGCTCGTGCGGTCCCAACCGCTCAAGCAGCGTTGCCTTCACCGCGCGAAGCTGCTCCTGACTCTCAGCGGAGCACGAGCCGCTCCGGAGGCCGAGGCGGGAGCGCAGCGGCCCCGTGGTGTCGCTCCCTCCACCCACGTCTTCCGCTCCACCAGTGTGAGCCATACTTACGTGTTCGGAAAAACAAAAATACCGAGACAATCTAGAGTAATATAATGCTTCAAATAAAACCCGTGATCTGGATGTATGTAGCGCGGTAGCTTAGCCTGAAGCCGCTCAGGGCAGAACAGTAGTAGGCAAGAGGCTGCCGCCGTTGATACAGAGAAAATGTGAGATAAAGCCCATTATTGGGTCCAATTTGATATATGTATGGGTTTAAGTGTTTGCGCGGGTGCTCTTTAATGTTGTCTCCGTGCTGCTGTCATGTCCAGTCGCTGTTTTTGTCGCGGGAGCAACAGTGTGAGAGCCGGGGAGGACGGGCTTGATCTGGCCAATGAGATCATCAGGATTACATCAGAGAGAGCTCCTCTCAGTCAACTCTCTCTTCACGTGCCTTCACAGATCACTCGTTGAGTAGGCCTAGTTTCAAAACGTCCCAAACAATATTACGTTTGTTTGTTATAAAGGTGTTTCATGGTGGTAGTTTAATGTAAATTACTAATAAGTCAAATAAGTCATCTGTATTATTGGCATAGTATCCAGGAAGATGAAGAGTTTACGGTATGGTTTATGAAACAGCTAGACATAACATCCCATATATATATATATATATATATATATATATATATATATATATATATATATATATATATATATATATAATATCAGTAGAGCAGTGTCATGTATAAATAAGGTCCAATTGGTTGCCTGATTTGTGACCAGTAGTAGTTGCTTCCACTGTCTCCATCTGTAAGTCGATTTGGATAAAAGCATCTGCTAAATGAATAAATATAAATGTATGTGTGTGTGTGTGTGTGTGTGTGTGTGTGTGTGTATATATATATATATATAATACTAAATACTAACTAGTTTTATTTGAAAGGTTTATATATCTTAGTACAGAGTAGTACAGAGGTGCCCAGACTTTTCACAATGAAGGATCAAATATCCAACTTGATTGAGGGCAGAGGGCCAAACATGTTGCAATATATCAAAATTCATAAAAAAAAGTATATTCTCGACATAAAAATGCAAAAACAGAACAAAATTTCTTAAATTAAAAAATAGAAAGCTGAATTAGAAATTAAGATATGCTCCAATGGCATGTTTTCCCTTATTTTTATGGCAATAAATGGTATGGTGGGCCCTATATATACACACACACTTGTAAATATATATATATATATATATATATATATATATATATATATATATATATATATATATATATATATATATATATATATATATATATATATATATATATATATATTTACAAGTGTGTGTGTAAAATATTATATATGTATGTATGTATTTACAATTTTAGAAAACGTTTTTATTTTAAACCAGATCTCTTACTACATATTAACAGAATGTAATAATGTAAATCCATGTTATAAAGACTCTTGGTTGGAGCTGAACTCTGCAGGACAGCGGCTCTCCAGGACAGAGTTTGGTGACCCCTGATGTAATTTTGCCAACAGTAATTTAGTGTTATCACACGTTAAATTAGGCAATTCATGAAATAATTTAACTTCGTTCATATGTGTTGCTTGCTATACACTGAGACATTTAACAAATAACTTGCAGTTGAAACTTTTTGAAGTGCCTTTGTTTGCGCAACTGACGCGCAGCTTTGATGTAAACGCATACGTCTTACGTCATGCATTACGTCAGTGATGCGCTCTATGTCTGTTCTTTCTGCCTGTTTGTATATTTATCTTTGGATTATTTCGATAAAGAGTTCTTTCGGTACATTTTAACAAATATTGATCGCTTCACGTTTGAAGGCTCACGTTGTGAAAGCTTAGCGTGGCCGTGGCCGAAGTCTGCGCATGCGCAGTGCGCGTTCGTTAGGCCGTTGCTGTTGGAGCGGGAACACGCATAGGGATTGACTGACTGCAGAACATCTCTCAGCTTTACTGGTCGAACAGCTGAAATAACAGGACAGCATGCCTCGAGAAATTATCACCCTGCAGCTCGGGCAATGCGGGAATCAGAGTGAGCCATTCGTTGTATAACGTTTTGTTTGATCATCTTTATATAAACAGTTAGCTAACGTTAGCTAGCTAGCTATCACACTGGATACCTTTGGAATGATACAATGAATATAATTTAGTAACGATATGGTTTTGATTGTTAATATGAGCCTTTAATCAGCAAGAAGCCAAACACTTATTCATTAGTTTCCACTTAACTACTCTTTTGTATGCACATAATTCTAAACGTTGCTTTGTATTATTTACAGTCATGTTTGACAATTTTATATATAGTGATTTGCATTGTGTTCATCTTTTACTCTGAGAAATATGGGGTTCATATAACAGTTAGAGTCTCGTGAGCTGAAAGAGACTTGTTAGACTTGGTCATTAAAGGCAGATGATCACTGAGTGCAAGATTTGATGTGGCATAAACAATAGCCTTTACTTTAATAATCTTCAATCACATCAGTGTATAATTGCATATGAAAATAGTTTACAGACTTCTTACAAGTGTTGTTAATAATCCAGCATTAATGGACTTATTTGTGTGTTTATTCTCTCTCTGTGCAGTTGGTTTTGAGTTTTGGAAGCAGCTGTGTGCTGAGCATGGCATCAGCCCGGAGGGCATCGTAGAGGAGTTTGCCACTGAGGGTACAGACCGGAAAGATGTCTTCTTCTATCAGGTACATAAATACAGACTAAGAAGGCATTTAGAGCTAATCAATCACCAACCATAATCACAGCACATTCGGATTGCTGCTCTAAAGTATATGCTTTTATATATTATATTATATTATATACAGTAATATAAATCACTGAGTGGAGTAAAGTTCCGATATTCATTGGCATAATTGTGTTTGCATATAATATTGCCAAAGTAGTTATAAAAAAGTAGAAATAAAATACTATTAAAGCAGTGTTGTTAGTAATGTGAAAAGTGAAAAACTTTTAAAATAACATAACATGTCAATAGCTATATTTCTATCCAAGGATGTGAATTTAACTTCTCAGCAAACCTGGAATATCGCATAAAACATTTACAAATAAAGCACCGTTTCCATCCAACGAGTCAAAGAGAACAAAGTCATCACTTGATAAACTGCCACTAAACATCTGTAAGAAAACTAGGAGAAGCCACTGAATATAATAATTTTCATATGTAATATTTTACTTGTGCTTCAGTGAGAGCAGACGTAACATAACACAATAAATGCAGTCATTGCTTTTAGAGCTGCATGCCTGCTGTTTGGGAACCCAGTCATGTAAGACAGTAATTATACAGAAATAGTTTGATGACAGACCTACCTCACAGGCATTTCAGAATGACCAAAACAACATATAGATGCTGTGAACGAGATCGGTCCGCTGGTTAGTTAAGTTATCCTATCTCATAGTGAAAGTCAAATGACTTTTTCAATGCGCGTGGTGTAATTTTTTCGGTAAATGTTTTTCCATCGTAGTTAATGCACATTTTTTCATACAAAGTTTAACCTATTCAGTTGTGTGCACATTTTTTTAATTTATGTGCATCTTGGCATTTCCATCCAGCAGTTTTGTTATGTGATCATCCAAAATGTGCATAAAAATAGGTGGATGGAAAAACATAGCTAATAAGATTCTTCATCGTTAGTTAGGAGTTCACATATTTGACCACCAGGTGGAGCCCGGTTCAAATATATCCAGCTGTTTTAAGGCGATTATCCCTCCGAAGTCATTATGTGGAGCCCTTTTCACAATCTGATGGAAAATATATTTGAAAAAATTGGCACAGCTTCTAGTTCAATTTTTTCGGACCAAAAAAACTTTTCCATTTAAAGACCAAAATTGGGTTTTCCACAGAAACTGTAGTCAACTCCTAATGTTTTCAAAGGGACTGCTTATATTTCTTCTCAAATGAGGCATTCAGTGTTAAAGCTGTCCTCTGATGTGAATAGATTGTGTGAGTCACAGTATTTTAGTAATTTTCTCTGTATTATGGCTAGTTGTGTGGTATGTAAACTAGTGATCGACTGATATGGTTTTTTTTTATGGTGTTGCCAAAATTTTAGAGAGCAGGGTGACGGTTAAAAGTATGCACACTTCTAGCTATCCAATTGCTAGACTCACAAACTTTTTGTGGTTGGTGAAATTAAATATTTATTAGATAGTCAAAGATTTTAAATGATGTGTATTTGCTGTGATATGATAGAGTAATATTGCATTTGCCTTTATATGAAAGCTTTGACTTTCTCAGCACTGTGAAAATAAAGTTAAAGTGAAAAAAGTGAAAGGTAAGTGACGTGTGGCAAAGTATGGTGTCCCACACTCAGAATTTGTGCTCTGCATTTAACCCATCCAAGTGCACACACCCAGCAGTGAACACACACACACACACACACCTGGAGCAGTGCTGTGGTGCCCAGGGAGCAGTTGGGGGCTCGGTGCTTGCTCAAGGGTCTCACCTCAGCTGTGGTATTGAAGGTGCATCCTAAGGTGAAGAGCGCTGGTTATTAACTTCCCCGCATCTACAATCCCTGCCGGACCTGAGACTCAAATCCACAACTTTTGGGTTATAAGTCTGACTCTCTATCCATTAGGCCACAACTTCTCACTACTAATCGTTGACAAAAAGTAAAAGATGCCAACTATCTGCAGGTATTTCAGCCTTGCCTGTACATTGTTCAACCATAATGTAAAGCAGCAATGGTCAGTCTAGTGCTGATGTCATACATTGAAAGATTTATTCTCTAACATTTTGCAGTCTCAAGCTGCACGAGTAATCATAAGCATCTTAAGTAGACCCGAGTTGCTTCTCATTTGTGAAATTGAGCATCCTTTAGTTTTTTCCTTGTAAGGAGTATTGAGAAGCACTTATGGAAATGTGATTTCCATTGATCCTTTTCTCCTCTGTTTCACCTCCTTCAGGCAGATGACGAGCACTACATCCCTCGTGCTGTGCTGTTGGACCTGGAGCCCCGAGTCATCCACACCATCCTGAACTCCCCTTATGCCAACTTGTACAACCCGGAGAACATCTACCTGTCTGAGCATGGCGGTGGAGCCGGTAACAACTGGGCCAGTGGCTTCTCTCAGGTACACTGAGTGATGTTAGATATCAGACAATTGCTGACTTTTATTTTAGGTTAAATTTATTTTATGGTTTAGGTGATATAACTGGTCATTATTTCTTTTAAGTTTCTCATAGTTTAATCACTTTTTGGCAGTTCAAAATTTCAATTTCTCATAGTTCCTATTTTAATAGACAAATGAACAGTACATCCTCGTCCAATCCAATAATTTGTCAGTGATTTATCTTTATCGATGCATTAAAAACTAGCAGCACATACTCGCACTAACAGAAGATGATATTGCTAGATATATACAGTATATTTAACTGCTTTCTTTGATTCAACGTGAATAATAAACACACGACTACGACAATATATGACTTATCTAAGATTTTCTTATTATAATTTTTGTTTATAATTTTGTATATAATAATTCTATGCAGATCAACATAAGCTTTATCATTGCTTAATATACAATGTAATATGTTGCGTGCCTTATTCTGTGGAAGAAGCCTCATCATCTCACAGAAGGAACACTTTTTCACCTGATTTCAGATGGAACAGCATTTACTACACAGAGCCATAGTTCACTGAGAAGCTTTCATAATTGCAGAACGATCCTGTGATTAAATGGTTTGTGATTTATGAATCCGGTTTTGCGTAGCTTGTCAGTGAACTATGACTCTGTGTAGTAAATGCTGCTCCATCTGAAAGCACATGCTGGAAATTTACTACTATTCACAGATCCAGCTTTACTGATAAGATATGGATGACAATCACATTTGATTAATCACGCAGCCCTACTTGGCACTGACTAGCCATTTAGGCTAAAACGCATTAACACTCAGTACAATATCAAATATCAAAAAAAATTCAAACAATCTTTAATAACAGACAAAGCTCAATAGTGACCATGTAATAAAAACAGTAATTCACACTTGTGTGGTGCAACATTGCTGTCAGATCCAATATAGTCGCCACAGGATCATCCCAGAATTCTGCGTTGAATTGTGCCTAGTTTATAAATGAATCCACGGTAAATGAAGTGAACAAAGGACCAAGTTCTTACTGACGAGGTCTGGATCTACATTAAAAATAAAGGTCATCCACTCTTTCCTAATGTTGGGATCAGAAGGAAGGCGATGCAAATCATTTGATTTTTGCGTTGAACTTCATTTGCCTCTCTTCTTATTTACACTGCATGCGTGAATCAGTGGGCGGGGCTAAACAGGCAGCTGTTTTTAGACTAACGGGAAAGTTTTGAGTTCTGAAACTTACAGGATGTTTTTACAGTAAAGTAACCTCTTATGTCAAAAGATCAAGGTTTTTTTTATTTTAAATCTGACTGCACTTAATTTTTCCAGTTTCTTATTTAAATTCAATTAAAAGTTTGAAATCAAATGCCTTTTTGTGGTGTTGGCAGTTGCACAATGAAAATGACCCCATTTCATAATTTAGCTATTGGTACACTTTCAAATTTCAGTATCTTTCAGTATCTTTTAAGTGAGGTAACTGTAATTTCTAAAATTCTCTGCGATGTTACGATAAGGTCATAAAAATGCATGTATAAATTTTTTTACAAGAATTCATGTTCATGTTTGACAACTTTATCTTGTTTTCTAATTAAACTGTGGTCAACATGTTTGTTCATTTCAGGGAGAAAAAATCCATGAGGACATCTTTGACATCATTGACAGAGAGGCAGACGGCAGTGACAGTCTGGAGGTATGACTCTGTGACTGTACACTTCTCTGTCTGAAAGCAGTGGTTTAGCTGACAATATCATATTTAGTTAGATATAAAAGCAGAAAAAGTCAATTATTATGAATGAGTTGGTTGTGTGTCATTCATTAGGTTTTCTCTGACTTTTGGAGAATATTTGGGTTTTTTAAACAGATTCAGATTTTTAAACTAAGTAAAACACTTTCTGAATATCTCCTGATGGTAGAGTGATGACCATTTTATGTATTTCCATTTTTCCCCGTTGCTTTTGTTGCTCCTCCCCTTTCTACAGTGCTCTGTCTGTTCTTTTTTTAGTTTGCTAACATACACAGAACTGCTGTATGTATTCATATAGCTACATTTATGTACGTGATTGCCCACAGATGGTTATACAAAAGTGCTATTTTATGCATTCTTGCACACTTAATTCACAAGATACAGATGTTCCTCCCATTAAATCAACAGACTCAGCCCTCCCTGTGTAATCTGGGTCGTTCACTTTATTACCCACAATTACTGGTGTGCATGCACATGTATAACTTGTGTGTAAGTGAAGGTTAGGGAGTGGTTTGGAGGATGATGTTAGCAGTCCGTTAGTTGCATGCATAACCGCTGAAAGGTGAGTGACCATCACACAAATTAATTAGGGTTTGAGGCAAAAAAATAATAACTCCCTCAAATTACTCAATGTGATGTATTCATGATGATCTGAGAGGGAGATTGTGAGAATTGATTATTTATTTAATTATATTTATATATATATTTATTTTTGGCTGTATTATAGCTTTAAAACAGTGCTTTTATTTCTGAACAAAAATGTGTTTATCTCCCTGTTAAGTTAAATTATTCAGGCAAATAATTCAGTTCAAATATTTGATTTAAATTAACTTTTAAAAAAAAAATGGGGACAGTAAGATTTAATGTTTTTTAAACATTCTATTTTTGCTTTTTTAGGGGTTTGTGCTTTGCCACTCTATTGCGGGGGGAACTGGATCTGGTCTCGGGTCCTACCTACTGGAGCGACTGAACGACAGGTGCCAAAACACAATTCACTGATATAGGACTCAAAACAACTTTGAATCCCCCTGCTCTGACTGATTTTTGCAGTCCACACTCCCTCTCCTGAAGCACAGATCCACACCCTCTGCATTGTTCGTCTAGACTTTCAGTCATGAAGCGTTTGGGTGGTAGTCAGTGTAATTAGAGGGAGATGCAGGCAGCAGCCATCACCAGGTGTAATTAGCTCTCTTTAGGGGTGTCTTTAATATCATTGTGTGTGCAACCTCAAGTTCAACCTCGTTCAGCTGTGTGCGTGTTCTTGTGCCTCAAACATTCTTCTGTCTTTTTTAGGTATCCTAAAAAACTGGTTCAGACCTACTCTGTCTTCCCTAACCAAGATGAGATGAGTGATGTTGTCGTACAGCCATATAATTCTCTTCTGACGCTAAAGAGACTGACCCAGAATGCAGACTGTGTGGTGAGTGAATGAACACACACTTTACACACTATCTGCTAAACTTTTCTGCTGGCCTAGAATTCGGGAGGCTGTTATACACCGGTACACACACATTACAGGGTTGTGGTTCTCAAATGAATGTGTTTCTATATGAAACCGAGCCCCCTCATACACAGCCTGCGACTCAGTTACACAATCAACCTTCCCAAACAGACCTTCTTTCTTTCTCTCCTGCTTTCATTTCCCAAACAGCAGCCGATGGAGAAAAGAGGGTCAGTCCTGTGTTTGAATCTCTCCTTCTCTCCTTTCATTTCCTTCTCAGTACACACAATAGCTTGGTCCCTGGGCATATTTCATGAACCATGCAGAGTGCTGTCATATCTGTACTTCTGGACTGAAAGTTTATGGATATGTCAAAGCTTGCTATTTTACTTTCATACTGATATCAATCAGAAAATGATTGAATGGATATTTATCCAACAAACACAACCAATTGACTCCCTGAGGAGCCAGTAATTGTGTTTGTATATCATCCTTATATAGGTTTGATCACCAACCATAGCAAAAGACTAAAGCATAACATTATTATTTATATCTCCAGCAAATCTCCATGTGTGAGGGCTGTGGATTAAAATAGATTAAGCTTTAGTGGAGTAAATGTCATTAGTAAAGGGTAAGATCTGTTTTAGGCATATTGCGTTTCTTGCAGCAGTCTGCTAGCTTCATTATAGTCTCTAGCTGATCAGATCAGATCAGAGAGTCAGCACAAAAGATGAGGTCAATAGAGGTCGATGACTTTGTTTTTCTTTGATGAGAATACAGATCTAGACTTAAGTCCAAGTCTGAGGCATATAACTCTTATTTGAAAAGAAATACATTTCTGTCATAATTTATACAGCACCATGTTGTTCTAAACCCATTATTCATCTTAGAAAAACAAATTTAAACAAAATCAAGCAAGATTTCAGTTCTTTCTTTAAAAAGTAAATTTGATGCAAACATTCCAGCTTATATACAAAAATATCGTACATATACAATACATATTGTATAAATATGATACAAAGTTTGTTTTAAGATTCAGTTGTCTTTCAGTTCATTAGCTGAAATTTAATTAGATTGGCCAAGACACATCAAGTTGAACAAGACAAAAAGAAACTCAAAATAATTACAATAACATAATCATCAGTACGTTCAAAAAATGTGACATCAAAAGAGTATTTTTTCCATACCACATAATATTAGCCACATTGTTTTCAGATGACTTCAATAAAAATAATTATTGATATGAAATTTTAACAATCTCTAATAAATATTGACATTGTATCTGAACGTGCCATTAGGTACAGGACAGGTATTTAAAAAAAAAAAAAAAAAACAGTGCCATTTTACAAACATATATTATTTACTGTATTTATATGGCAGTCTGGTGACTAAACTAAAAAAAATTACTAGCAAATGGCGATTCAACTGCCAAGGTGTCCGTAGAGGGTTGTAGGACCCCAGAAGAGCCCGACATGTAGTTAAAAACCTCTTTCATTTCATTCTCTCTCCATGTCTCTTTCAGGTGGTGCTGGACAATACAGCTTTGAATAGAATCGCCACAGACCGACTGCACATTCAGAACCCTTCGTTCTCTCAGATCAACCAACTGGTGAGGTTAAAAGTCTGTCTTTTTTTAAGTTGACATGTGAAAATACAGGGTCCTATTCATCTGTCTTGAGCTGATGCATCCAACCCAGTGTCCTTTTTGTTTCAAAGCCCATCCCTGCAGCACATAGAGGAACCGACCCAGTGTTCTTCATGAAGGGACAGTAGAGTCACTCCATATTAATTACTGCTGGGCACCTGCAGCTCTCCTTTGATAAGATTAACATGAACATATTTAAAACAGTCAGAAAACCAACCTAACTTTAAAGCCAACTGTGAGTTTGTTTGGCCATGAGACAAATGAGAGAACGATTTCAGTATGTGTATAGAAAATGTATACGTATTTTTCGGACTATAAGTCGCACCTGAGTATAAGTCGCATCAGTCCAAAAATACGTCATGATGAGGAAAAAAACATATATAAGTCGCACTGGACTATATGTCGCATTTATTTAAAACCAAGAGAAAACATTACCGTCTACAGCCACAAGAGGGCGCCCTATGCTTTTAGTGTAGACTACAGGAGCACTGAGCAGCGTTTTTAGTTCAATTCTTTTGGTTCATGTCAAATTAATTTTGATAAATAAGTTGCACCAGACTATAAGTCGCAGGACCGACCAAACTATGAAAAAAAGTGCGACTTATAGTCCGGAAAATACGGTAAGCTAAACCACGAGGTGTCAGAAGGCAGCTGGTGGCCTATCGCAGCTGTATTATATTAAGGGCTGTGTAAATTTGAAATAGCACAGTCTGTTAGTTTCGGGAGGATGAAGCATGGATCCGAAAGTTAGAATCAGCAGTCTGACGTGCTGTTGTATCACATTTTAATGAGGTGGTGATAAATAACCAGCTCATCTATGCTTTCCTCTTATACACCCATTCATACAGCACCCTGCTCTGAGGTGAATAGTTGACTTTCTCAGTTCATCCATCACTGTCTTCATCACGTCTAATAGATTCAGAAGTCATATAAAATGGTCAACTTTAACAACACAATGGATAGGTTTCTGTAAAGGGTGACCAGAGTGCTAATAGAAAATCTTGTTCTTAAACAACAGCTGCTTTTACACATACAACACATTTCAAGTGTACCATTAGCATATACAAATAATTAAGACAACACAATAATATAAAATAATAAAATAAAGGTTTTGACTACGATTTGTCAAAAGATGCATGTGCTTCTCTTTAACAGGTGTCCACTATAATGTCAGCAAGCACGACAACCCTCCGTTACCCTGGATATATGAACAATGATCTGATCGGTCTGATCGCGTCACTCATTCCCACTCCCCGCCTCCACTTCCTCATGACTGGATACACGCCGCTGACCACCGATCAGGCCGTGAGTTGTTCAAACTTGGGGGTTTGCCTTCAGATACTTAGCAGAAATACAGAGGAGTTTACTTTTTCTTTACTCTGTAGATTTGTTCTGAAAGTCTAGTAAGCTGCTTTCTGCAGTTTATATAGCCAACTACCTAGTCTGTCGGTCTATCTGTAATGATCTGTCTGCATGTCTGTCTGTACTTTTCATTAGTAGCAACATTACTTTGTCCACTATCTTGGTTTTAATATTTTTCTTAAAAACGAACATCTTTTCAGGTGGCAAGTGTGAGGAAAACGACAGTTCTCGATGTGATGAGGAGACTCCTGCAGCCCAAGAATGTCATGGTGTCTACAGGCCGAGACCGTCAGACCAATCACTGCTACATTGCCATTCTCAACATCATTCAGGGCGAGGTGGACCCCACACAGGTGTGAGCAAATTAGATAAACACAGCACATTTTAAGTTATATGTGCATGTCCTCATGTTTTATGCTCCTTTGCAGGTACATAAGAGTCTACAGAGAATCAGGGAGAGGAAGTTAGCTAATTTCATCCCTTGGGGTCCAGCTAGTATTCAAGTGGCACTGTCCCGCCGGTCTCCCTACCTGCCCTCAGCTCATCGTGTCAGTGGACTTATGATGGCTAATCACACCAGCATCTCTTCAGTAAGACCCGTCCCTCATTTCTCCATGTCTGTACTGCTCAAAAATGGGTTAGAACTAGGTACTGTATAGAATTAATCACAATAAATTAGAACGTTGTGGAAAAGTTGTCCTCTCCTTCACTCCTAGCTGTTTGAGCGCACCTGTCGTCAGTATGATAAGCTGAGGAAGAGGGAGGCCTTCCTCGAGCAGTTCAGGAAGGAGGACATATTCAAGGACAACTTTGACGAGCTGGATAACTCTCGCGAGGTGGTTCAGCAGCTCGTGGACGAATACAGCGCCGCCACGCGTCCCGACTACATCTCCTGGGGCACACAAGAGCAGTGAAAACCCCGTCACTCACTTCCTAAAGACAGGCTCTGAACTCATCCTATAAAATACAGAGTGAATCTCAGTAGTGAATCCACCTCCAGAGACTCGTTTCCACAAACTTTTCATGCCTCACCATACAGTTCTGTCAGAGCCTTCTCTGCATTACGCTGTGGTAAGAACCACTCACATACAGTATGTATAAATACGTCATCTGTCATCTTTACGGACCTATAGTTCTTCAGTTTTCATAACCTGGTGCCTCTATCCTGAGCTGTAACTTCTCTCTCGTCCCATTTTCCTTGATTTCTTTGATTAGAGAATTTATGGCTCCTTCTTAATCTATTTTTGTACTGCACAATATCTACATCAAGGTGGCCTGCACACAACCTGTCCTGACCACACACACGTTAGACGTCTACACCGATAAGACTGGGTGGTCTCAGATGAATGTAACCATAGGAGGGAGTGTGAAAGATTAAGCCTTTTAGAAGAGATCAGACTAGAAGCAGCTTATGAATGCACCATCTCACTCCCTCACGTTCACACATGCATGCTTTTAGACAAAAGGCGCTGACTTTCAGGGGATAGACTGTGATTGTGTGATTGAATCAGTTTTCCTCTCCGTCTCGTTGCAGATTACTCTCGAAGATTATCTTCGAGTTTTGAGAGACGATCAGTAAAGTCAAGTGTTATGCTGTTCGTCAATTCATCCAATCAGTGAACCCTCGTCAGGTTCATTTTCTAGTCAATCAAATCAGTGAGGTTACCTCATAGTCTGGCAGAAACAATCATACACCAATTCCAATGCATCACATATCCCCTTTCGAATAATTTATTCTTCTGCTCCCTTTGTGTGTGCGTGCGTGCGTGCGTAACTTTCATGCAAGTGCTTTCGTTTCCCTGGTTAGCACATGTTCTTCTTATTAATGTTATATTGTGTATATATAGTTTGCCGTCAGACTTGATGCATTTTCTTGTTCATGAGATTTGAATAAATGTTTTTCTACAACAATATTTCTATAGTGAGCAAATACTGATTATCCTCAAAACCATCTGTGCTCTTATCAGTCACTCACATGGGTAATTTGGCTTTAAAACACATTAAATAGCTCAGAAATGAATGCCTTGACCTTTTATAACCTCTCTGGTCTTAGCCTCTTATATTCAAAATCCAATACTTGCCAACAGATACCGTTAAGTTGAATCAAAGACATACTGCACATCAGGTGTGTCTTGCTCTTGAAGGGCTTCGTTTAGCTCCAACCTGCCTTAACACACTTGTCTGGAGGTTTCTAATAATCCTCAAGAACTTGGTTAGCTGTTCAGGTGTGTTTAATTGTAGGGTCTTAATGTCGGATTTAATTTCATGCATTTTTGAAAAAATCTTTGACAAAATTGAAAACGGGCAAAACAATATTGATTTTGACCATATAGATTCCTTGTAATATTTTTCTATAAATCTGCTTTAAAATAGTATTTAGTGTGAAAAACACTGTATAAATATTATATAATTCTATAATATATACACAGTAGAGTAATCTTTGGTGAATAAAGTATGAATTCATAAGTATGTCATATACTAATAATTATTTTTTTATTTTTCACACATACAGTATAACTGACACTCCAGTGATGTTGTAATGGTGCTGCTTTATTACATACAGTATTCATCATTTTGCATTATTGCACATTTAAGTTAGCTATACAAACAATAGTGCAACTGACTATTACACGTGTAACATAATTAAGGTACCATGCAGCATACAAACCGTCTAAAGCATCAGAGGTTGTCGTTTGAGTCATGTTACATGTTTGACAGTGGGCGGAGCTGCCTGCAGCTAAAAAGTGACATGAAGAGAACACAAACACATGTGAAAACCGCTACTGCCATCCCTGGGGCTGTAGGTGGAACGCAGTTTGGGCAAAAAACACTGCTTCTAACAAAAACCAAAATAAACAACATTGAACATGTGATTGCCCTTCACCTCTACATTTCTCAAACTTTTTTCACTTTTGTATTCATGTAGACAAGGTGCACTATAGCAAAGATAGTGCACCACCGAAACGTAAGTACTATGACTACAGAAAAAGCTTAGCTTGATTATGGAGTATGGGTGAATTAAAGATTGTACAGACTGTTTGACAGGCACTAGTGGCTCCTCTTTAGGCAACCTAAAGCCCCATACTGAAAATGGGCTCATACTCAGGAAGACTGGGCAGGTTTTATTGCTTCAATAATAGTTTGGCAGTCATACGAGAGAAAAGAAAAACAAGGGAAAAATGACCCCAACCACTAGATATTTGGTCCATGTGAATTTAAAAGGGGCGAATTACTCTTATTTTGGGTTATGACAAACAGTAAATAATCCTACCGGATCTACAAAAAGAGATTATAAAGTTATTTGCCGTATGTAGACCTCTCATGACGGGGGAAATAAATGACAAATAACCAAAAAAGTAAATAAACCTCATGACATCATATTTTCACTATGACATCATCCGCTCTTTTGTAATTATGCCAATGCAAGCACTAAAATACAAATACAGGTCTTTATGAAAGATATATAAAACAAAAGTAAAAAGGACAATAAAAACTCACTTCCACACAAAGTATACAACAGACAGCCATAAATAAAACTAGTAGGAAGTAACACATTAAAGGAGGACAATATGAACTCAGCAGATAAAAAAAGCACAGCTTTTGATGAAAGCACAGCTGACAGAGGCTACAGATTATGCTCAAAGGGATAGTCCACAAAAAATATAATTCATTTACACAATTTCATGTTGTTCTAAACCTGTATGACGTTCGTTATTGCGTGGAACATTGAAGCAGTCTTGATGTTTTTACTTTTTTCTTTTCATACAATAAAAGTCAAAGGGATGCACATTAATGTTGTTTTGGACCCCATTTACTTTAATAATTTTGTGTTCATCAAGATGACAAAACAGACAAAACAGGCTTGGAACAACATGAGGGAGAGTGAATGAATTTTTCATTTTTGGTTGAACTACAGAAATGTCTCTACCATATGGGATGGACAATGTTGCATATCAATAGTGTTGATTATTTGTCTATTTTCAGTGTTTGAAAATGTGTTGAGAGGTCTTGGAAACATGGTTTCAACCAAAATTGTCTGGGGGGGTTTTTGTTGTTGAATGTCATTTCCCTTCACAGGCACCAGACTGCAAATGTGTGTCTTAGTTGGTTTTAACCGGATCTAAAGATCTGAGGCTCTCAATGGTTAAAGGACGCACAATGCAGAGTTACTGTAAGCTAACAGCACAGTCAAGCAGCACCAGGTCAGGCTCAAAGCATTTCACAATTACACTCATATCATAGAGACAAGCTAAAGGTCCTTTGGTTTCTACAGCTTCAAATGTTCAAGTCTGTCTCTCGCACATACACACGCAGCACTGTTGGTCACTAATGGACCGTTTTGAAGGTCGACGTGAAAGTGGCTTGCACCTGATTTCATTTTAAGGTCATGTATGGTTTGATGAATGAGTTTAATGACGATCCAGGCAGGAGTCTGGAAAGGAACGTGTAAAGCAGAGCAAGTGTTTTCTTGAGTACAACGCCAGCATATTTGTGTCTTCCTGTAGTGCAATATAAAGACATCGCTGCAAAATAGAATCTGTATTTTTGTCATATTTTCCAATAAAACATAAAAACATCCTTTAAACAAGGTAAATTTACATGAGAAGCAAAATAAGAAAATGTAACTAAATTTGAGATCAATTTTTTGAAGTTAATCTTAAAATTAGTCATAATACTTGATGAATTTAAGGATGACTAAATGTATCTTAATTGTTCAAAATAAGTACAAATAAATTAATGTTGTTTTAAGGATGTTTAAATATTCTAACACTAAAAAACAAGGCAAAAACACTACTTCAGAAAATGATTTTTGTCTGTCTGAAGTCGGGCTATTATGCTCTCTGTGATTTTGGAGTAGTCAGGGCCAGCGGAGGGCCCCGTGTTCTTTCTGGATTCGGCTGGTGGTGTAGCGAGTGAGTTCCTGAACCTGCTTTCCTGTTTGTGGCTCCCTGGACACCTTCCACTCCTCTTCTATTTCCACAGCATCTGCTCCTCTCAGTCGGTCAGGACTGCATATGCACGTGTACATCAGTCAGAGTCAGTGTGTGCGTGTGGGTGAGCACGAGTCCATCTCTCTTCACACCGGGTGAGAGGGGAGCTCAAGTAGGGAGGGGTGGAGCTTAGGGTTTGTCTCCATGGAGATGCAGTCATCCTTGCCCAGATGGCGACGGGTGGCACTGAAGTAAGCATTCATCAGCTGCATGATCTCAGTCAGCTGAGAGAGAAAGAGAGAGAGAGAGAGAGAGAGAGATGACTCGAGTCCACTGTTGAATATGTGCTAAGCATTTTAGACTAGTACAATGACTTGGTTTCAATTTTTAGGTCAGCATGGCTCTTGATTTCTTTTTAAAAGAAGTCTCTTTTTTTATTCCTGTCGAAAAAAACAGTATAGGCAGACTAGGTTTGAGTTTGAGCTGGTCTTCAGTTGGTTCTGAGCAGGAGCAGCTAGCTCATAGCTAGTTTCTTAGGACCAGCAGATGACCAGCTCAAACCAGCTGCCATGCTTCAAAACATAACTATGCTGTTTTTTTCAACAGGGATGTTCACCAAGGTTGCACATACATGCATATATTTATTTTAGTCTATGACCGTGATCAAACACCAAATGAAATCCACTGACAGATGCAATTGTTTGTCATTTTTGTCATTTTTAATTAGTTATTTTAACATCCTTAAGAGCGATTATGGATCAGAACCACTATAAGTGACTGTTGATGACTGACATTTACTGGACGTCATTAACACTGCATGTGTGAGCTAGCAGAGATGTTGAAGCCAGGCAGATGTGAAGGCAGATGTGAAGGCAAATGGTTTAGCATGAAAACTTATATTAGCCTGCAGCTAACATCAGAAGAAGATAGACTGGTTGTCTCAGGGTTTCCACGTGTGAGCACACTGAAAGACACGGTTGGTCTGACCTGTATTGTTTGAGTACTGGAAGGAGGTTTGTAGTACACGATACAAACACATTGACGTCAACATCCTTCCAGTTTAGCACTAGCCAAGGTTCCATGTTTCATATTTTAACATGTCATGTATTTTGGTGTGTGTGGGTATATGCTTCCCCATTATATCTGGAGTGTTTTGGCCTAATTCTATGCATGCATGATGCTAACTTGAAGGCCAAGTTGCATCTCTCCATTATCGCTAGAGTGAAACTATGATAGGTAGAGCTAGCAGCTGTGTATGTTAAATGCTATGGCAATAGTATCATACTTTAAATGTTTTAGATTTACTGAAAAAATGTTGTTTTCAAAGTGTGATGCAATGTGGTATTCTGAGTGGTTTTGTGGCTGCCAGTATTTATATATATATATATATATATATATATATATACACACACATACACATACACACACACACACACACACACATTAATCCTAATATGTATTTTTACTTTAGTTTTAGTCACTTTGGTACATTAGTTGCGGTTGTGGATAGTGATGATATAATGACTATGCCTCCTGCTCACCTTGGAGGTCTCGAAGAGCAGATCTCTGTCTCCTGCAGTGATCCTGAATGTGTTGCTATCAGAGACTCCATAGGAACAGATCTGACCAATGGGCAGAGACTCCAACGCTTCAGTGTCACCCTGACGATACAGAGACACGCAGGAAGCCGCCACGCCCAGCCACAACTTCTGAGAGAAGCTTCCTGTCGAGCTCTACAAGACACAGGAAAATGATAAGCACAGCTCTGATTCTCTGGTAAAATGATCCTGGGGTACAAATGTTTAAAACTTAAATTGTCAATGCTTTACAAGAAGTTTCTTAGGCTTATCAAGGCTGCATTTATTTGGTGAAAAATACAGTAAAAATAGTATTGTTTTCTAATTTAATATATATTTTTAAAGTGTAATTTATTTATGTGACGCAAAGCTGAATTTTCAGCAGTCATTACTCCAGTTTTGCCAACTTAGCAACTTTGTCGCTTGATTTAGCAACTTTTCAGACCCCCCCTAGCGACTTTTCTTCAAAAGCGACAAATCTAGCAACTTTCTCAGACTAACCTCATTTACTCTTTGCATCTGTTCTGTTCAGCGAGCGCAGAGAGGTGCAGCACTTTCAGTTAAACAAAAGATTTCTTCTGTTTCTTCTAACCCTATTTTACATGCAAGTATGGCCGAATACCACAGCACAACCATTGTCTTAATCGTATGTGTATTAGATTTTATTAAACAATGTTGTGAATAGGATTTTAGTGCAGATTAATATCTTTGAGAGCTGGTCATGTAGTCTTAAATGGACCGCGTTTCAGTCATTATAATAATAATTCCTTTGTCTGACAACAGAAACATTAAAATATATTAATAAAAACAGTTTTATTGAAAATTTGGCTGCATTAAAATGCAGTACATGAACACAGGGAGACAAGACAATACGGCGCACTTACGTCATGAATATGCTAATTAGCGTATGACGTCATCTAGCGACATTTAGCGACTTTTCAGGCGGGTTTAGCTACTTTCCATTGAAAGAAGTTGGCAACACTGCTTTACTCCAGACTTCAGTGTCACATGATCCTTCAGAAATCATCCTAATATGCTCACTTGTCACTCAAGAAACATTTCTTATTATTATCAATGTTGAAACCGTTATACTGTGGGAACCACTCACGATGTAGAAGTCCACTTCATAGAGCGTACAGCCAAACCCCGACCACTGCCGAGCGATGGTGAGATAGGCGGCCATGCTGTCCCTGCGACTGTATCCCGTCAGGGCTTTCCAGCGCTCCAAAATGGCCGACATCACCACGGCTCCCTCTTCCCTTAGTCTGGCCCTCAGTCTTTGGTCCTGTTCCTGACGCCGCTTGTGTCCCCACAGTGTCCCAGCCAGCAGACCCCCGGGGAAGGAAGGGCAGCCAGGGGGATCGACGGGGGCCAGTAGGGCCCGGGCCTCCACCACTTCAGCTGGAAAGAGCTGCTCCAAGGGTGGGTACGGCGAGAGGGCGCTGAAATCCCCCAGTAGACACTGCAGTCTCAACGCTGCCAGGGAAAGAAGGTCATCCTCACAGGCTGGCAGCTGTCCCCGCACCACCATCTCATGACACTGAGGCCGGGAGAGGGAGGAAGTCAAACAAGGGAAAGTTTACAGAGTTCATTAGTGCACTGTGTTTGTATGCTTGCTTTTCACTTGACTGATAAAGACGTTATGCACACATCTGTCCACACAAGTGTGAAACTAGTTCGCATTTAACACAAACAGAGAGGAAGAATTGGAAATCCAGTTCTGTTTTGTTTAGTCTTTTGTTTTGTTTACTACTTCACAGTATTGAACCGGAAAGTAACAAAATCATTGACGCAAACTTCAAAAAATGAGGCAAATCCAAAAATCTGACAATAGTGTGATTATTCCGCTCCAGTCAGTTCAGTGTTGATTCGCTTCAGTTCAGTAACTGTAAAGGTCATTCGTCATTGAAACAAGTTAAACTCCGTGATAAGCAGCTCTACTGAAGACAGTAGTGGCATTATTCAGCTCGAGTCAGTTCAACATTGATTCAATTTAGTTCATTAACAGTGTGAATGTTGCAAAATTCATGGCTTTCAATAATCTACATTCAGCTTTCTCCTTTCTGCTCATTCCCAGCCGTCTCTTGTCGGATTACCTGCTCATAGAGGAAGAGGTACTCAATGCTGTCTGTACTGATGTTTTCTGTGTCCAGCAGACAATACAGTTTGAAGCAGAGTCTGCATTTGCAGTCAGAGTCTGGATCTTTTGCAGACAAACTGGAAGACAGACAGAGATTTGTTAATGGAAAATGCATATGAATCAAATGAATGAATCAGGCCCCTGGTTGAGATTCTCTGTGTTATAAACTTTTTTATCTAACCCCTTCTAAAGCACACTCAAAGTATGTCTTTGTCTTAAACTACGTCTAAGTCTTTAAGTAGCTAAGGAGAGAAATTTGCAGATGCTTACTAAAAACACGACTAAAGTCATGACATCATTCTGAACCATGTGACTCACCCTGATTTGCTAAGCTTTTTCTGCTGCTTGTGCATTTTTGCACACGCGGGTTTGTTTGTGTGTGTGTGTGTGTGTGTGTGTGTGTGTGTGTGTGTGTGTGTACACATAATACGAGCGTGAGAGAAAGACTAGGCGTGTGTCCATGAACCTACTTCTGGGAAGAGTTGGCACTGAGATGTGCAAAAACACACGCAAACACAACCACACTTCCCAGAATAAAGTGGATGCCTTGAATTCTGGCTGGCTTGGGTTATCTCTCCTTCAGTTTGCTTTCCACATCAGTTAATGCTCATGACATCAGTCTCACCCTGAGATCCCTACTGGAACACTGAATACTAATAAAGAGCTGCTTGTCTGTTCTCACAGTGTGTGTGTGTGTGTGTGTGTGCGTGTGTTTGTGTAAGAGAGCGCATCAGGGGGGTTGAGTTAAACTTTGCTAAAGTTCTGGGAAAGTGAATAAATCTATGAAAATACAGATCCACACTGTACTGCGTGGTGTGGTGCTATCGTAGATGGTAATATCATTGTAACTTCACATATACTATTGTACTGATTGATTACCATATTCCTTTTACATGGTCCTAACATAGTACTTAAAAAATATCATAGCATTACCTTGGTTAAGGTTCAGAAACATGGTATTAACATGGCACCATGTCCATCAAACTATAGTGCCATGATACTTTTGGTTCAGTATATCGCTATATTACACTAGGTGGAAGAGATTTATTAAAAAATATCTACTTTTCAAATCTGGTGATGACATCAGCGATTATGGTGCTGCCTCCGATAGCTTTTTCCCAGCATGTGTTCTGCTCGAAAAGAGCAAATGTGTTTCGGCTGTCCTGCAGCCCAAGACGTTCCACCATCTTCCTCACGACCTGGAGAGAGAAAATGAGAACGAGAAACCGTGTTATTTTAGTATTATTTATATACTATTATAGTATTTATTCATGTTATGAATTCACTTTCATTTTTATTTTTTCCGTTTTAATTTTAGTTTAAGTTTTTACTCATTTTTGCTACTTCGTTTATTCGTTTATATTTCTGTTTAGCTTTTATTTCTATTTTAATTCTAGTTTAGTAGTCATTTTTGTTCCTAAACTTCAGTCACTTAGTTTAATTTTTTCATCTAATATTTAGATTTTAGCTTTAGTTCAATTAACAAAAACCACTTTGATTTAAAAGTATTTATTTTAGTTTACAATAACAACAACTGATTGAAAGACACAAAAAATGTGTGCAAAAGTAGCAGAGCAAATGAATAAACTAATACATATTCTTACATTTTTGTGTAAGGATAATTGCAAAAACTGAATTCAACATTACTAAAATCAATACACTTATAAATAAATACATCTCTCTGGTTCTTATTACTTGCGTGCTAATGCTTAATCCTTTGTGTGGCTTAAGCTCCCCAACCCCTGCTATAGAAGAAACAGTTGATGCAATACCTCATTAGCTGTGGTGTGTGAGGTGATCGGTATCTGGCAGCAGCCCGGTCCAGGATAGTGCACAGTACACAGTATCTCCTGCCTTCCCATCAGCCCCTGGATCTCCTCCCACGAGGGCACACACTCACGGCCGCGCGTCTTCTCCAGAGCCTGGGCTATGAAGGACGCGTAGCTCTCCACCTCTGGGTCCACACTCAAACTCTGAACCCTGACAGCAAAAGAAAGGGATTTTAAAAACTTCACATTTACAGAATTTCACATCCAAACCACAACACATTTCCCTCCAAAAAATAAAGTGTGTGGCCCCTCTGTTTAGTTTATCTATTTGCGATATAAAGTGTCAGCCACTTGGTAATTACACGCATGGCAGAGGCCATATTTGTGTCAAGTAAACACATGCGGGAAACATCTGGGCGCCTCAGGAGAACAGAGTCTCGTCCGTCTCCATCACACCAGCCGCCTCTGTAATCAAAGCTCTGCGGTCAACGCACCATTTCCTCACGGCACACTCGTTTATTTAGCCATTCTCCTATTTTCTGTCTATCCTCCAGACCTGGCAGTACTTTAAGAGTCAATTAGCCATGGGACGCAGAAAGCATCATGCCGTTTCCCAGCCTCTCGAAGAGAGGAAAAGAACATGTGAACAGGAAGTGCACTTTCCAATCCGGTCAACCTCAGGCAGCCCATATTTCCTACACACTCGCCCACAGAACCGTTGGCATGTTTATACCCAAGCACTTTTAGGTAATGTTTATTCGTGTATGTTGAGATCCGGCTGGTGGGTTGGTCTGTGAGTGTGCACATCCAGTGCCCTGTACAGATGTGATGTGCGTAACCCACCTCTTCAGGTGAAAGCGCAGGTATCTGAGTATGCTGCAGCTGGGCAGGAAGGTGCAGCTCATGCAGGTCAGCAGCTGCCAGTATCTGAGCTGCGGATTCGGCTGTGTCTGGACAAGTGAGCTCAGGACGCTGGTCTGTTTGATAAGCTGGCAGTAGAGTTCATCTCGGAGCGGCCGGAGGTCGAGGCAGGTCTGGAGGATCCCCTGTATGAGAGGAATGGGCTCGCGGGCCGACTCTAACTGCTGAAGGCAGTTAAAAAGCCTCACCGCCTCTTCACGGATGGATGTGTAGCCTTTACCGGTCATATCTAAGAGGAAAAGCAAAAGGAGATGTGTTAACTGTATACATGTATACAGTGGGTATAGAAAAGAATCACCCCACTTTTTTGTTTTATTCAGCTGTATTTACTCAGCATCCAATACTTATAGCATCCAAGTAAAAGATATAATGCCAACATCCTACATAACTATACTATATAAAAAATGTATAGGATTTATAGGGACTTGATTTTGTTTATTGGAAATTGATTTGGAATTTATTGATTTATCAGAAACCTCACGTCAGCAAATTTTTGGAGGGGAAAGGTAATCAGAGAAGACCGATAAATCATTTCTTATTTAACACTGCTTTGCCTTTGCTTTACTTCTACTAGACAGGTACCTGGGTGACCATGGGAACACCAAAACGGCAGAGTTGTAGAAAGACGGGGTGTGTCTAATCTGATTGGTTCGTTGACGTGTTCTTCATGTGAGCAGTGGTGTTTATATGTGATATATGCCATGTGAGTGTGGTTTACTCACGTGTGTGGTGGAGGCTGCCGTAGGGGAAAGGCAGCAGTGGGGCGTAGAGGGGGCTCTGCGTGTACCTCAGGATGGGATTATGCTCATAGATGTGCTCCACAACCTCTGGATTGAATTTATTCTCCTATACAAGAACAGCGCACATAAACACACCGAGAAATGCAAGGCCAATGAAACACCTTTAAATAAATAAACGACACATTTGTGAAATGTGAAAAATGTGAAGTGACATTCAGCCAAGTATGGTGACCCATACTCAGAATTTGTGCTCTGCATTTAATCCATCCGAAATGCACACACACAGAGCAGTGAACACAAACACACACACTGTGAGCACACACCCGGAGCAGTGGGCAGCCATTTTATGCTGCGGCGCCCGGGGAGCAGTTGGGGGTTCGATGCCTTGCTCAAGGGCACCTAAGTCGTGGTATTGAAGGTGGAGAGAGCGCGGTTCATGCACTCCCCCCACCCACAATTCCGTCCGGCCCGAGACTCGAACTCACAACCCTTCGATTGGGAGTCCAACCCTCTAACCATTAGGCCACGACTTCCCTTAATCCCTTTATCTGCTGTGTATCATTATGTCCCCATAAATACTTGACCTATTTGTGATGGGGTCCATAATGAAATGATGAAATTATGTTTTATATGGAAATGCGGTGTTTGGGAAAATGGCTTACGGGGGGAATGAATGAAAAGGAAACTGATTTCAACTGGATCTGGCAATCCTGGTCAAGGTCTGCTCTGTTTATGTATGTATAATGAAAGCTGCTGTGTTCATTCAAGGGTGAATAAAGACACTTGATGTTTGTTGTGGAGTATTTGCTTATAGCAGACATGATCATCCAAACTAAGAGCAGTTTAATGTGATCTCCTGCCATAACCACTATGTACTGTATGTTTGAGTTTGAGAGTGGTGAAATAAATAGTACAAACAGATATTAACTTAAGGTTACATCGCAGAACTACATCATCTAACTGAAACCTAACACAATGCTTCATGAATATTTTATGGTACAGTTATCTTTTTTTTATAAATATAGTGTATTTTAGCCAAGACTTTATTGAGAACAGCCTTCCTTATCTTTTTGATTATTTAATATGCATACATATCTTATCTATAAGAGATCTATAGCAATCAGCAAGGTCATTTAGGGGTCTGGGCACTTAACATTTCAACCACTGCGGTTTTCACGCCTGTCTGTCTGCTTGCCTGTTTATCTCATCCTCAATGGGATTCCGGGGAGTTCTGTGGGCTAGCAACTAGCATCCTATTAATACAGATCTTTCCAAGAGTGCCGGCATTACATCATAACAACAGGGTTATTCTCAAGAGCTACTCGCTACCTTCGAAACTATTTCCAGAGACACAGGATACTGATGAGCACATCTATAAGTGTAAAATCACTAGCCAACAAACCAATATTAATATACTTGGGCAGAGAGATGACAGTGGGTGGGGTTTAAATGGTTTACACACCGTGTCTCTATATGTCTGCTATCCTGAACATTTCTTTAGTAGCTTATCTGCCATATATATATATACATAAATACACACACACGTATATACTGTGGAGACATCATTACTTATCAATGTTGAAAACCGTTGTCCTGCTTAATATTCTGTGGTGTGTTTGTTGATATACTGTATGTTGATATGCTGTCGTGTTGATCTCCACTGCTGCTTGTTCTCTCACCTCAATGTCTTGTATGAGGAGCTGTGTTGGCGTCTCGACCGGCGCTTTGCTGTCTATGAGTTTCTGCACAGCACACGCCCAGTGCACCGCCTCATTGTAGTGCTTTGTGAAGAGTCTGTAGCAATGTTTGCGGCCATACACTGTCAGACTCCAGTAACCTGCCACACATACACATTAAAGAAGACCAGATTTAGTGCTACTCTTCAATACAGAATAGCATCTCCAAACAATTAGGAGAGTACATATATAAAGAACAGTAAACAAATGTAATAAGGCATACATATGCTTTTACTGTTTTTGATTAAAGACTAATGTGCTAGAGCGCCATATGACAACATCATTTTAGATGTGATCAGAGAAAGCTGGATGAGGATCTTACTAATATCTCGTTGCTCCCCTTTTTGTTAAAATTGGCAGTATTTATTTTTAAAACTGAGTATTTAAAAAAAAAAAAAACTCTAGACCCTTTCAGATCCAGTGGGTGTGCTAAAATTTACAGGCCAAAATATTTGGTGTCCCCTATAAACATCTCCAATTTCTTAGCCACAAAACTGTACATTGTTTATTATTTCATTAAAATATATGTTTTACTCTGTGGATGAGCCAAAGCATTAGCCATGATATTATATGACAACTTGTTTATTAAGAAAAGAAGCCATTTCCATCATGTCCACTGTGCTGAATAATGACTGACTTTTGACCAACCACTGCTATTGTACACACACGCAAAAGCTTTACTTTCAGATATGCACACACACTTTTATCTAGGAAAGTCCCTAAAGTTAATCTGAGAAAAGCTCTGAATTTTGTGGACTGTACTGGTTGAAAGTGTGTGTGTGTGTGTGTGTGTGATTCAGAACTCCAGCAGAACATGTGCCATGTGAACACACACACACACACACACACACACACACACACACACACACACACAGTATGACTAAGCCTCTGAGTCTGTCTGGTCATTCCCTACCATCTTCCCAGACAACAATGCCTCTCGTTTGTCTGCCTTCGTTTCTCTTTTGGTATTTTGGTCTTCTCAAACAATCCTGCATTTCATTTCCTCAATCAAAGTCTTCCCACAAGAAAGCGTTCACGCCAGTGCTGACAAGAGGTCTCACGGCTGCTCTGATCTGACCAAAAGATCAGCTCTCTCCAAAAAAAAAAAAAAATGCATGTCACTGTGAGTACAAACTCTAAAATAGTGAGTGAAACAGTGTTTTTATTTTCCACTGAACACTGAGAGCTTGGCTCACACCATCCCACCACTAACCAGGCACGACAAAAAGTGACAAACGACAAAAGTCATCCAGGGTTTCTGGTGTTTATGAAGACTTTTTAAAAACATTTTTAAGACCAAGTAAATACAATTTAAGGAATACATTGAAGAGAACCATACATCAATATGTTCTATAATTTCTATAAATGTCTAGGGAGCACAAAATGAACTTCCAATTCTCCATCACTGAAAAAAATAAAATAATGTATAGATTTAGTTACAAATTAGCTAGTAGTTACTAAGCCTCTAGTGTAGATTTAACTATTAATCTAAGTAAGAACTTGCAAATGGCTTGTGCAACCCTTAAATCTTGCACACTTTTTCTGAGAGCATGTACAATGAAAAGCGGTGGTGACTGAGGCTGCCCTAGTTTAACTGCAGGTGTGTTACCTGTCTGTTTGTAGGTGTGTTTATCCGGCCACAGCACTGAACAGAGGGATGTGAGTACAAGCGTGCCCAGTCTGCGAGCATCTTTGTCCGGACCGCTGTAATAGTCAAGAGAGTCTGTTGTCAGCATAAACCAGAACCTCCTCTGCCGGAGCCAACCTCCCTGCACCTCCCGCAGGAGCCAGCCTGAAAAACAAAACAGAGAAGACGACCCATATTATACATGATGAATACTGTAACAGACCAATCATATGAGAATATGGAGATTCTATTTCAAAACCTGACAGAAATGAATGATGTCTCATTGGAAACATCATTCTTTGAGAGCTAGTTCACGGTGCTCGTGCAGAGTCAGACTGAGGGATCATGGAAAAAAGCAGAACAGCACAAACCAGCCCATCCACATTCAAACCACCGCGCACCCAGCTTAATAGAGGGTTGTGTTAAGGTCACACTGGGGATAAAATCTCCCGCCAAACCTTCACAAAGTTTGTCTATGCAAAAATGAGTATCAGAGCCAATAATCAAGAAACATTTCATGGGAAAAGCACTTTTTTTTGTAAACCCTCATGACACCCGGACCATGTTACCTTTTTTCCACTGCTGCTTGCAGATGCATTGCACCTGCTACCTTTCCCTTTCAATATTTGTGTGTGTGTGTGTGTGTGTGACATATCAGGACACAACCTTGTATAATGACATGGGTATGACACAGGTATTACAAGGAGAGGGTGACTTATGAGGACATAAAACATGTCCCCATTTTTCAAAACACTTCTAAATCATACAGAATGAGTTTTTTTTAGAAAGTAAAAATGCACAAAGTTTCCTGTGAGGGTTAGGTTTAGTTGTAGGGCCATATAATATACAGTTTGTACAGTATAAAAACCATTACGCCTATGGGCTGTCCCCACTTTTCACAAAAACAAACGTGTGTGTGTGTGTGTGTGTGTGTGAGTCAGCCAGACAGACTGGGGGAAGACTGTCTTATTTAGCAGCTCTGTGGGTCAGCATGAGACAGGCTGGCGGAGTATTTGGACCCCTTCTACACTAATATTACTCTGCCCTGCTTATTATTACTCATTACATGTGACTGAGTATTATTACCACTCCAGTGCAGCAAATACCACACAGCACTCACATTTACACACTCTGAAATCATAGAGGACTCTGAATAACACACTGAAAACTGTGGTCAGCAGCTTTAGTGTTGGTTAACGCTCTCCAACGGTCTCAACTGGTGTGAAGTGTGTCAGCCAATTCATGTGTCACTGATAAAACCACAAGCTATAACAGATGCGCGTGTGTGTGTGTGTGTGTGTGTGTGTGTGTGTGTGCTGGGGACTATCCCGAAAAACTTTTGTTTGAGTATATACTTTCTAAAAAAGTATACATATTTAGAAATTAAAGTTTACAAGTCATTTTTAGGGCGAATTATTATTATTATTTTTGTTGGTGTTATATCTTTGACTTGGATGTTTAAGTTACACAGAGTAAACACAGCTGGATTAAACAGACAGCTGTGTCTATCTTCATTTCAGGCTTCAAAGCAACAAAACGTGATTCTTTTCTTTCCCCACTGTACTAATACTGACTGTTTTTAAGTGTACAATGACCGATGTATTGTCAACCGATAAATATGGTTTAGTTTTCTGACATAGAAATCTTTTGTAACATATTCAGAATTTACATTCACAAGTAATACTATTTCAAATAAAAGTTTTTTAAAAGATTTTATTTAAAAAGAAAAAAGTTTAAAGGATCTTGATTTTCACAAAAATATTATGCAGCACAGATGTTTTCAAATTGATAATGAATAAATTACACTTAAAATATATTAAAATATAAATAGTTTAATCAATACTTTTCTATTTTATAATATTTCATATTTTTACTGCTTCATAATATTTTTTATATTTTTTTTTAGCAAATAAATGCAGCCTTGGTGAGTATGAGACATCTTTCAAAAACATTAAAATACTAACTTTTCAACAGTTGTATGTTTATCTCTACACCTGATAATTACTAATAATGATAAGGTTTAAAATCATTAATATCTGTAAACAATATAGCATAATTTTTCTTGTCAGTCTTTTTGGGTTAGTATATATTAATTATCAATATCTTTATAAAAAGACAATAGAAATATATGGTATGTGCTCATTTAGATGTATGTGTGTGTGTGTGCACGCTCCTGTTTTTGTAACATATCAGGACACAACTCTTGTATTCGTTTGTTAAGTGATGACGTAAGAAGCGCTGTTTCTGGGTCCAAGCCTCAACTTGCTTCACTTGAGAATACGACCTCAGCAGCCGTATATGAGCACTGTTTATTCATATTAATAATTTAAGCCAAACGCTTTCAGACGTACGGTATACACTACAGTCTCTGTGCTCACAGTGTCCCAAATACAAATAATTTTTTCTGCCTATCTGGGACTTCGGTATGGAGTTAAAGGTTACGATTATAACTTTTTTGCTTGTATTTGATCACATTGTGAGTTTATATTAGCACCTTTTGTTGTTTTCTCGTGGTAACTGATAGAGCGTTTGGACACAGAAGTGCTGCTACTTCTGTGTAGCAGCACTTCAGACTTAACAAGCGAATAATGACATGGGTATGACACAGGTATTACAAGGAGAGGGTAACTTATGAGGACATAACCCATGTCCCCATTTTTCAAAACACTTATAAAAATTACAGAATTAGTTTTTTTGAAAAAGTAAAAATGCACAAAGTTTCCTGTGAGGGTTAGGGTTAGGTGTAGGGTTGGTGTAGGGTCATAAAAATACAGTTTGTACAGTATAAAAACCATTACGCCTATGGGATGTCCCCACTTTTCACAAAAACAAACGTGTGTCTGTGTGTGTGTGTGTGTGTGTGTGTTTGTGGATATTGTTTAGCCAGCTACACCCTGGAAGAGAAAGTTATGAGTCAGATTTTAGATTAACTATCTATAACTACTTTTAAATCACAAAGTTTAAACACCTTTCAACCTTTGAAACTGTAATCTATAAGCATTAAAACTTCAGATAAACCATTCCAAGTAACCAGCAGAATAAAACAAGAGAGACATAATACACACACATGCAACAATGCACGCAAACAATACATTTAGTTTTATAGTCATAATGACAAATATGACTTGATCTGGTCAATAAAAGTCCTCACCCTTCACAAGCACCTCATTGTCTTCGTCCATCGTCATCTTACTCTTCTTTGTAATGAGACTTCTCTTCTCCTCAGGAACTCCTGACAGACTGAACAACGTGAAACACAACAGACATAAGCAATGTGCCTACTGTAACCTAGTAAGTACTGTACAACCCCCTCCCATATCCCCCCAAACACACACACACACACACACACACACACACATATATACATATATATAAAATGCACACTTATTCCTTGAGGGAAGTTGGGGTCAACATCACACCTCTGCTGCTAAAACAGACCCCAACATAGCACAAAAGCACTCCACATAGGCAGACATTTCACATCACACACACACACACACATGCACATCCCTCCACCCTCCACCACCATGGCCAGGCAGGCAGAGCTTTATCGGTCTGGCAGCCAGGGAAAAGACTGAAAATAAATGTGAATAAGAGATGCCAAAGACACTCGCACGCAAAGAAAGAACTAAGAAGAGACTAGGAGAATAAGAGTGGGCTAGAGGTACTGACAAGAAAATAGTTGTCAAACAGTCATCACTAAAGTTGACAGGGCCTGGGACAAAAATGTTATGGGTAGGTCCACTCAATATATATGTACTATACTATTAAAGGACCTTAGTGGGACACTCCTCATCACTTTAAACTGTTCCTTTGGGAATTTGCTGCTATTGCTAAATTTTATATTATGTAATATCTAGCAGGGATGAAATTTCACTAATTGCTAATGTTGTTTTGTTACTGGTTTGATTCCTGCAAAAGAAACTGATAAATAAAAAAAGTCTTATCACCATGAACATGGATAAAAATCAAGGTTTAGTGAATGGCTAATTGTATACTGTACCTGGACTAAAAGACTTTTGTTAAGAACAGAAGAACAGCTTGTAATGAGCTGGTAAAAGATTAGTCAGAGGACGTCATTAGCTAACAAATGATAGATGATTTGAGGAATGCTGGGAGCACAAGCACCTTGAGGCTGACCGTGACAAACAGATAATCACTCTGAAACACTGGCACTCTCTCACACACACACACACACACACACACTTTGAGCCGCATCAGAGGAATTGAATGTGACTGCGTGTTGGTTAATCAAACAAGACATTCCTGAACCTCCTGTTATTTGAAGTCAGAATTTCATTTGGCACTAATTATCTGGACTTGCTAGTTTCTCACCCAAATTAGCCATTTGTTAAGTCAATCAAATGGAGAGTCCTGAAAACTCATTTCCTCATGCTGATGATCTGGAAAAACAGAGATGGTAACCAGAGATCACATGATCTCTGACTGGCCCAGTGTCTCTGATAAGAGAGTCCGATTACACGCATGTGTGTGCATGATGTACCGATATCAATATTTTGCTACCAGCAAAATTATAAAAGTGATGTGACATACAGCCAAGTATGGTGACCCATACTCAGAATTTGTGCTCTGCATTTAACCCAAGTGCACACACAAACTGTGAACACACAGCCGGAGCAGTGGGCATCCATTTACACAAAAAAATGGAGATAAATATACAATTACACATCTGCTCTACATTCTGGCTCCAGTCTTTCTCGTGCTGTATTTTGAAGCCTGCCAATCTAAGAGTCTACGAGTTGCCTCTTCATTGACCTCAGATACGATAGCTGTTTGTCTGAATATTTTTGTCTTCTCTGAATATCTTAAACCATATCAATGTTCTGTACATTTATTTACAGGTCTGTGTATGTGTTTATTGGAGATGCATTGCTAGATGCATCCCTGCGGATTTGCATCACTCTCTAATTTAAGTTGAATCTCAGACGGAGTCAAGAGTTTACAGACATCCATCAGAGAGAGAGAGAGAGAGAGAGAGAGAATGAGAGAGAGAGAGAGAGAGAGAGCGAATGAGAGATAGGCAGGCAGCACAAAAAGGGGGAAGCCTCCAATCACAGGAGCTGTGAGAGCTGGAATCAGCCAGTCAGAACCTGCCAGAACCGGTTCATGGATCCGAGCAGAATCAAGATCAACAACCCGGTTTTAACAAAAAAAACCTTCTCTGTCCCGCAGGCATGAGAATAACCCTCATTCTAATCTAGACAGTATTAACACACACACACACACACATATAAGATGAGCTGAGGTCTATCTCTGCAAGAGGCCGCTGGAATGAGACCAGCACGCAGATACAGAGAAACATGCTCTGCTATATAGAGACTTTAGAGGGCAGTAAGATATCTTATGGATGGATATGGGCCATGGGGTATAAATTTGGAGATGAGCTTTATGACTCATATCTCGGGGGCTAGAACTGTTTTCTTATCTGTCTAGACTATCAGTTAAAAAAAAATGTTTTTTTGATATGGGGTTGAAAAAGGTCTGTGATGGTGACCTAAAAGGACAGATATTTGGTGCTAAACAGAAAAACCGGAGCAGTAGACGACAACTGATCCAGGTCGACGCACGCCTCATTTCACTTAAAAGCTATAGAGAGATACGAAACACTGACTCATTGAATTATCTCTTACCTCTGTTCAGGACAAGACAGTACAGGAGCCTGTCATACTCAACAGAGAGTGTGCACTACAAAATAGCAATTCACAATCTAAGGCCTGTTTCCAACAGCAAGCACATGCAGTGGCACTGCAGCGTAACTGCCAAGACAGATTCACAAAACGCACTGGCAATGTTTTTGCTGCATAAGCGCTGTGGCTCTATATAGAAAGTAAAGTGATTTCTAGGTTATATTGGGGAATTTTACATTTATAAATTGAGGTTGGGCAAAAGATAATTATTATACACTTGGTTGCTATGAAATTCAAATGTACATGAGAAGGACTGCACTTACATGTAAATCTATGTGATAGATAGACAGACAAACAAACAGACAGAGCCTTAGTTAATAGACCGATTAATAGACAGAAAGATAGATGGAAAGAAAAATCTATGGATAACTTAAGATAAGAACCACACCATATCCAACATAAGATGCCTACACTGTGAAGAATGGCTCTTATAACAGAATGGTTTCTAATGGGGCTGAAGAAACTTTATTGTTAAAAGTGCAGGCATGAATGAAAAACCTTGTTATCAACCCTTTTCTCTGGGAAAATATAATTAGTGACTAAAGAAAGCAATGAGAAAAGCAGGAAGTGAGGGTTACAGTAGTTGGCCTTTGGCTGTCTAAACAGCGGTGCCCTTCTAAGTGAATGAGCCAATCTAGATCAATATGAGCACCTTGGACCCTGGGAGCCAGATAACGTAACACAATTATGTTGTCGACTACCTAACAATACCAGCTCCCAATCAACATGAAGCAGGTCACGTCTCATTCAAAAGTACATGTGTAAATATGTGCAGTAGTGAAAATACACACACACACACACACACACACACACACACACACACACACACACACACACACAGACACACACTCACACATCTGGCTTACTATCCTTTTGGGGACTCTCCATAATGGTGGCGTAGTGGTTTTTATACTGTACAAATTGTACACCTCACAGGAAAACTTTCTGCATTTTTACATTCTCAAATCGAGTGTGTATTTAAGTAAAACCCACCGGGATAGAAAACCATGTACACACACACACACACACACACACACACACACACGTGTCAGTGCACTTCTCGTGTGTCTGAACTTGAAATGCCACACCTACACACAAAGGCACTGATAAAGCACAGGGTTTGGCGTGGTGTGACTGTTTGATCCATTATATAGGATAAGAGTGGCGCACAGTGACATCAGCATGGCATTAAGCCAAACCTTTGTGCTCAGACTCGGCCATCCTGTCAGAGGCTGAAGAAAGTAATACCTAGCTCTACAGAAAAAGGCAAGAAATAAATGAGACCCTGCCATTCTGACTGAAAGGATGGTTTTAAATGATGATAATGTGATCCTATCATGATGAAATTATGAATGTTTACAGACTGTGTGGATATGTTTGCCCAAATGAATATTTTATTGCTCAGACACTGATCTTTGATCGCTCTAGAGACTTTATGAAGTTCTCATTTGTGTTTCATATAAAGTAGCAAGTTTGTCCCAGAAGTTTCTCCTGCAATTTATTTAAAAATGTAATTGTAGAACTATAAACCGCATGTAAATAGCACAGCTCAAACACTGTAATTCAGTATTGGGCAAATTAAAGTTCATAGTGAAATTCATATGAAAGTTTTCAAGATGTGAAGATTATTTGCAAAATGCTAGAAAAAGGATGTGCTCACATGAGGTGGATACAGTTTTCATCTGGCAAGAAGACATGCACAGAAACTGCGATGAAGGCACATTTACCAAATAATTTCTTTGTCTCAACATGCCAAGTGACTGAACAATTCACATCTCAAATTTTCTTACCAAAATGACTGGCTCGCTTACTGTTGCTCCCTAAAGTATCTACAGTCAATCACTTGTGCTCTTAAACATAATGAATTTATTTCATTTAATAAAAGAACCATAGTTTCCAGTTTATACCACTTCAATTTCTATTTTGGCGCCAATATCCCTCCGTTTCCAAAATTTTCCAATTTCAAACAATGTTTGCAAAAATGTAATTATCATCCACAACTTGGATGAAAACTCAGCTATTGATGAGATCTGTTATTTAAAGAAATGTCCTTTTGCTTGTTATGGGAGACATTTAGAGGTCTCGTTTGTCATTGTCCTTCCAATGCGAGACTGTGGATTGAAATGTATAGACAGATTTGTGTTGTGTGATCATATGAGTGAGTATGTGTTAGATGTCGAGGCGCATTTGAAGTAGAGGTTTATTCAACATTAACAGCTGGAACGCAGGTTTGGACTGGTGTAGTAGATCTGTAAAGAGGTGAGGGTCGTGAGAGAAGTGTGTGTGTGTGTGTGTGTGCGCGCCCACAGCTGTCCAATCAAACCCATCCCAACCCAACCCACTGCTGCCCACTCTTTTCCCAGAGTCCACAGCAGTGCCCCCCAAGAGGGGCCTACAAGTCGACTTCCTGTAAGAAGGAGAGCAGAGCAGGAAGCAATTTGTCACACAGGATTAAACGACAGGAATAATAAAAGGAGGCGAGGAAAATGAGTGAGCCTTTCTCCAAATCTAGACATGAGAGCCCTGAGAGAGAAACAGCAAGAGGGAAATACAAATAAACGGAAATATAAGAATAAGAAGCCTAGAAAAAATATTAAACCAAACTGTCAGTCAAGTGGCATGACACATGAACGAGGGATAGAGACAGACATTAATTCGGCTCATTCTAAGACAAGGTAAAGAAATTGAGAGAGAAGGAGAAAGAACAGGAAGGACGATTTGGAAAGGAAAGTGCTGTTGTGAATGTAGCTGTTGTTTGGTGAGGGATGAAAAATTAAACACCCTGAGTTAGCACTGATTTGATGAGGAGGAAGAAAGGAAAATAAGCAAATTGTGCTTGTTTATAGAAGTGAAAGCAAATTCACCCTCTTCTCAAGACTTCTCTCTCATTAAGCCACAAGTACAAAACTGTGGCTGGACATTAACAGTCTCAAACTCAAATGAGTAACTGAAGTACTTCTATAAGCACAATTAAAACAACCAAATGTTAGTTTAATAGTTAGGGTCATAAGATACATTTGAAAATAAGTAATACTTGAAGTATGCATTAAATTGATCAGTGACAGTAAAATTAGATTCAAAGATTTCTATTTCTAATTAATGCTGTATTTTAACATTTTTTAAAAAAAGTTAAAGAATCCTGAAAAAAAAGGTCACAGTTTTACCAAAAGTATTAAGCAACACAGCGGAGTGATTTCAACATCTATAATATTAAGAAATGTTTCTTGAGCAGCAAATCAGCATACATTTGCCATAACAGGAATAAAATGCATTAAACCGTATTAATATTTCACAATATTACAGTTTTTAATGCATTTTTTATCAAAAGCATATAAACAGTTTCAGTTTCAGATGTGTAGTTATATATATGTGATTAATAATACAAAACTAAAAAGAAAAAAATAATAATATTAAAAGCCTAAAAAGACGGTGAGAACTGATTTGCAGATTTAAATGTGTGAGGAGTGTGAGAATAGCGTCATGGAACGGGAAACTCTGGTTGGCAATACTGCCAGGCAGAATCGTTAATATGAAGGCAAAGTAGCCCTGTGCGTGTAACCCTCCCTCTCTGACGCTCTCTGTGGCATAAGTTTACTAACTCAAACCATCTGTGTGGCCCACACTGACAGGAAACTGATAAAAGAAATGGAGGGATGGAGGAAAGGTAAAAAGAAGGAAAACATATTATGCGTCCCTCTATAAATGTCCACTGAATCGAGGGGACTTTTTGTGTGTGTGTGTGTGTGTGTGTGTGTGTGTGTGTGTGTGTGTGTGTGTGTGTGTGTGCGCGTGCATGTGCAACTTTTACTGCCATTTCCATGTGACTTACAGTAAAAGACATCAATAGCCTGTTTAATAGATGGTTAACACAATCATAATAAAAGCTAATATAACCCATCCATTATACACTCACACACGATTTCCAGATTTAAATAAATCATTAGTTTGTCACAAGAATAGAATAATCTGTTTTTAGGCAGCTCTGAGAGGAAAAGGCTAATTGCTAACTACCCAATGTCACAACATTAATAAGACATGACACACACAAAAAGAAGTAGGTGTTCTTCATTCTTTGTTACACTTAATCTCTGTAACACACTATTCTCTAGAGTACACTTACTGTAAGTGGTATGTTGAACTCAGCAGATGATTGATTTTAATCCAATTAAAATGCAGTGCTGCTTATTTATTAACTAAATAAGCAATGTCCTTGCTGGAAGGCTTGCACACACTGGAGTACATGTGTTTATATGTGTGTACTTAGCCATGATTGTAGGCAAAATTATCCCAACAAGAAAGAAAATGTGACAAAGAAAGTGCCCCTTGGGGACATTCTGGTATGCTCTCATTTTGAATTATAAAAAAAAAAAATATATATATATATATATATATATATATATATATATATATATATATATATATATATATATTGCACGATTTTATTTTTATATATATGTTTTCATTCATTTTTGGGGTAAAATGTTAACATTTTAAAATGTTGGGAAACACATTAGCACCAAGCTGTGACCTGTCAGGATGTCCCATTAATGGACTGACAGTGCAGAACAGCTGGTGAACAGGACAAAGACCTGAAACCTACAGCCAAAAATGAACAAAAGGATTCTTTTGTTTGAATTTTTTAAAAAGACAGAAAGAGGGCATAAACCAAGAGTGACAGATACAAAGACAATGTTTTATTTCAGATATGGTGGTTGATGATGGAGTGAGTCTTTCTGACCTCTGCTAAAAATAATATGGTTTACTCAAGAATACTACCAAGACATTCCCCGTCCAGCCAGCTGAGCGAGACAGAAATCACTCAGGATGACAGCGCGTGTGTGTCTAATCCGTGATGAGACTAAACGACCTCTACATGCGATAAAAAAGACTGAGTCACTGTCTGGCTGAAGGTTTCGTGCAAATCTCAGCCTGCTAAAACACACAAATCCTTACACTTCCTCTAGATTCAGGGCTTCAATCTTGATAATAGAATGAAATTAATGCTCATTTACACTGAGTTTTTGACGATTAATGGTACACATTTTCTGTGTGTGCTTGATACTTTGTGCTGCGATACAGCCGAAGACAGTTGTCTTATTGCGCATCATGCTGCAACAGCTTGAGGTGGTCTACACTGAACGCGGCAAATTTACTGTTGCAAATCATTTGAAATTTGAGTCAGTTTTAGGGGTGCTCCGATCACGATCGGCCGATCGTTAATGCGCATCTCGTCAGTAAAGCCGGTTTTCTAATCAGCGGTTAATTCCATCAGGTGCGTGATTTCACATAGAGCAGCTGTTACTACACAGAGCCGTTGTTAACTGAGAAGATGGGCCAATAAACGCTGAAAATTAACGTGATTTGCGCATCTTCTCTATTAACAATGGCTCTGTGTAGTAACAGGTGCTCTATGTGAAATCACGCACCTGATGGAATTAACCGCTGATTAGAAAACCGGCTTTACTGAGGAGATACGCATAACGATCGGCCGATCGTGATCGGAGCACCTCTAGTCAGTTTATCATCAAAGAATGAGCCGTCAGTTTACAGTGGGGATTTATCTTGTCTCTAAAATTTAGAGTGAATTTTATTACACAATATATATATTAAAATAGAACACTTACTATAAAACAAATATTTTAATATTTTATAATATGTAAACGATTTATTGCATTTTTGATCAAATAAATGTAGCCTTGGTGTGCTTAAGAGCTCAGTCTGTATGCTGTTTTTTTTTATTAAAATAAGGTATATTATGATCTAATACAATCACTGTACCACCACGGTACATTATAAGGATATGTACTTTACGCACTGATGAATCCATCTGTCCAGGATGTGAGGGAGATGTAAGACACACACACACACACACACACACACACACATCCTATTAAACATCATTATTGGCTGAACTCACCAGGGTGTGCCATTGGCTGTGCGAGTGGGCTGAGACAGAGTGACCTGAGACAGAGTGACCTCTAGTCGCCCCTGTAAAAGAGAAAAGACAAAACACATGGGCATCTGGCAGGTATTGATCTCTCACTTCCCTTCCAGTAAACTCTGCTAGATATTCTCGAAGGATGTGCAGTCCATGGAGAACATTCAGTCTCTTTCACTTCTTTTGTTTCAAATATGTTCAACAAACACCATATGGTTCCATTTGGTTCTTCAGTTTTATATTGCCATGATACCAAAATTTCAGTTGTTGATACCAACTGTAAAAAAAAAAAAAAAAAAAAAAAATGATATACAGTAAACACTTGTTAATTGATTTACTATAAGTTACATTACCATATATGGTGAAAATTGTAAATGGTTTAGCATTACACTGTGAATCATTATTGTAAAATTATCTCAAATACATGGTTTTGCAAGTAAAAACTATGAATTACTGAATAATTTACTGTGAGAAAGAGTAAAAGGACATTACCAGAAGTCTGTGTGCGACACATCACATATTTTTTTATAAAGTTAGTCTCTTCTCATTTGTGTCATCAGTAATGTACTTCAGAGTGTTTTGTGTTACATTTTCTATACACATTAGCAGAGTTGGGTAAAACACCTTTCTGTAATCTAACTACTTTTCCAGGCAACGCAGTAAAGTAATGCGTTACATTTAAATTTTTTGTAATTTGATAAGTTACTTAAGTTACAAATGCAGTGTTAAAAATTATGAAGTAAAAATCATGTTTTGCATGTCAGTATGCCCTTGAGAATGTGAGTTAAAATGCAGACGAGTCTTACATTGGGAGTGTAGGCTATAAAAATAATAGGCTACTTTTTTTTTAGGGGTGCGTGATAAATATCGTCCTACACAGAGCCGTTGTTAACTGACTAACTGTGCAAATAAACCCTGATAATGAACGTGGATTTGCGCAGCTAGACAGTTAACAACGGCTCCGTGTAGTAACAGCTGCTCTATGTGAAATCACACACCTGATGGAATTTACCGCTGATTAGAGAACCGGCTTTACTGACAAGATGCGCATTAATTATCGGACGATATTTATCGCGCACCCCTACTTTTTTTCTGTCATTATTAAATTAATGAAAGAACTACGAGTTTTTCTTTGTAGTGTATTTTCTAGGTTTGATAACTTGAAAAGTAAAGTAAACTTAAAAGTAACTTGTAAAAAAAACTTGTAAAAGTAAGTAAATAGTAATCTGATTACTTTTTATTGCAGTCATCAGTAACGTAATCAAATTACAATTTTAAAGAATTTTTAAAGAAGCAGGGGCCTCAGAAACTAGCTGTCTGAGATGTTTTGGCCGTTGACACCTGATGATTGACAGTGTGGCGGGCTATGGTTCGAGGGATGTCTAGATTCTTTAGTACATTCCTCAGGTCTGGCTTACCCTTCCCCATCACAGAGCTCATATTAAAGAGGGGAAGACAGAACGAGAAAAGAGCTCTGGACTGCAGCAGGGGTCCAGGAAAGGTCAATCTGAATGCCCTGGAAGCCCTTTGATGTGGTACACAAAATGGCTATAACCAAAAGAAAAAAGTAGCAATTGGTCAAAATGACAGTTAGCCGACTGTATGTTGTTTCATCATTCATAATTGTGAACTAATGATGAGTTACGTCATGTAATTTGTATGGTAATTGTCAAACAACTGTATAAATACCCAGTCTATGCTATGAGTCATGAGGTCATTTACTGGATTCTAAAAGACTCCCTTGGTTAAAGAAAACCCCATGGGCTCTAAAGATATAAAGCGGAAAAATACAAAACAGACCACACTTTCTACTTGCTACATGATACGAAGTAATGTTCTACGCAATGAATACGAACCCTGAGGTATTAAACTAGACTTGCCATACAGCTTATCAGGAAGAAGGCTGCCATTTCATATAATTGGACTTACAATTTCATATAAGTGGACTTACAATTTTTACCTAGCATCAATGCAGTAATAAAACACCCACACACACACACACACACACACACACAAGTACTGCATAGCCATGTGCTAAAACCACACTCATAACATAACCACCCTAGCAACTAGTAGTCGACCAATATTGTTTTTTTGAAAGCCGATGCCGATATTTTGGAAAGCAGCTAGCCGATAGCCGGTATAAAGCCGATATCATTTAAAAAAAATTATAATATTTAAGAAATTTGAAATAATTTTACAATGGATTAAAAAAAATGTATATTTGTAAAATAAACATTCTTTTACTTTAGATGACAAAGTATTTTTCACAAATAAATAAATATTTAATAGAAATATAATTAAAAGGAAGTAAACACTATAACCAACAGGGCACTCAGTATTCTGGGAATTTTGTGTGCACTGGGAATCATATTTTTCAAATAAAGACAGGGTAACACTCATTTTACATACAGCACACAGAGAAAATGACATGAATATGACGGTGGGCAAATGCATAAAGTGCATCATAATTTGAAATCACGAGTTTAAAGTTTAAAGCATTCAATTCACAAAGAGAACATGTGATGATGCTGGATATAAATGCACACTTCCACAAGATCTCACAGCGGGGATTCGAAGTTTGCAAGGTTTGTGATATTAAATGTTCATTAGTCATTCAAAGATTTGTTTAAATTATATAAATGTGTATTTGATTAATGCTGATGGCAAACGAGAATTATATTTGTCTTTCTATTACTAATAATATAAAAGCAATCATTATAATACTTTTTTTATACATTAATTCCTTTGTTTAACTGTTCTGATCATTAGACAGACTTCTATCTGTATTAGACAGAACCGTTAACAACAACAGTAAACAAGAGGGAGAATATGAGCACTGTGTGCTCAGGTGCTGAGATAAAATAAAAGTCTGGTTATTTTTATTTTATTTATTCAATTGAATTTTTTTGGATCTTGTGGTGAAACAACAAACTTTTCTTTGGTTAGGTATACAGTATGTTGGACTTCAACAGTCATTTAAGTCTGTTTAAACCCTGCTACTTTCCTAAAGTCATCTACAAACTTGCGTTGGTCAAAATCTTTTTTTATTTTCTTTTCATATGTTTTTTTTTTTCTTTTTGATTAACTTTTACGCAAATGCATGTCACAACACAGATGAAAATATCTGCCAAAACCATTTCCATTTCATTGCAACTCGAACATTATTTTGCTTCTTTATAAACCATTTTTGCATTTGAGTTTTGCTATTTGACTAACATTTTTCAGTAAATTAGTCACTAGGTCATAAACACGCATGCACGCACACACGCACTTACCTTTATGAACAAGTGCACTTAGTAACAGCACCTCTTCTGTAGTACTTGGCAGTTAATTCAAACACACAAACACTCAGCAGTCCCGGGCACTTGACTGCTGCATGCAGACCATAACATTCAAAATTAGGGCTGTTCTTGAACTGAAAAAGACAGAGAGCTTTTGTGCTCAATCTGTCTACATGCAATATCAACCCAGTTCTACCCCACCCAGCCCCTCTGAACCAACTCAGTCCTGCAGTCAGCCCTCAGACCATTCACACCCAGTGGACAGTAAATGCACACTGTCCTTCCCTGTGAACAGACCTGAAGTCAGCTTTAGTTTCCTCGCTGTGCTACCTGACATGCATGTACTTGAGCCTGAATATTAAAGGGATAGTTCACCCCAAAATGTAAATTCAGTCATCCTCATATAAAACCTGGACTTTTCATTCTCCATTCACTTTATAGATTAAAAAAAATAAATAAATAAAAAAGATATTTTTGGGTGAACTATGTCTTAAATGGCATTCAAGAAGAAGGGACGAATAGAAAATAAATATCAGAGGGGAAACATTTCCTGCTTTCAGCTGTGTTGCCTCTTAAACTGAAGCACTTCTGGGATGGCAAAAAAAAAATCCTGAAGAATTAGTTGGCTCCTACTGTTTTGCCAGCAATTTTCTTGGTAATCGTCCTGTAGTCAATAAAAGTAGTGTTTGGTCATATAGGCAGCAAGCATGCTGCAATTTGCAATAAATACTGTTTATGAGTGGATTCTAGTTAAAGTTGATTTCCAGGAAAATTACAAGGAGGCTCATTTACACAACCATATATTTCTACCCACTGAGATGACCATCTGACCCCTGTTATCCGCCCACCCACTGGCAGGCCAGGGCTGCGGTGCCACGCTCTGCTCGCCTGTGGGTTCCCGTTAATGGCTGGTATGCATTGGCTCTGATTCTGCCCTCTGGTCCAGTGACTCGGTGAGGTTTATCAGAATCGATCCCGGCTGTAAACTGACTCAGTCTGACTCCCCCACATCAGCTGTAACTCTAGCCCCCCCCTCACCTTGACCTCTTTCACAGACAAGCACCTCTATGTGTGTGCGTCTGAGTCTGTGCTTCTCTGTGGCATTATGTTTCAGGGCTCTGGCACAACCACGGAGGAACGTTCCGTGCCGGGCTGGGGGCTCCCGAGGGTCATGAGTAAGAGAGTAAGGAAGACGGTTCTTTTCTTACACAAACACTTTCAAAGAAAAAAACCTTTGAGCGAGAAAAAAATATTGTTTACCTTAGTAGTTTTTTCTTATTTTATGTCATATGTTTACTTTTTCTTTAAAACGGTCATCATAATACACATACAAATTTGTAGTTTCCATGTACTGATCAATGTTAAAGTGGTTGTAATATACAGTATATACATTCATTACCATTCAAAAGTTTGAGGACAGTAAGATTTCTTTTTGGAACAAAATTATTACTTTTATTCACCAAGAATGCATGAAATTGATCAAAAGAGACAGTAAAGACAAATGTTCTTTTTAACTTTATATTCATCAAAGAATCCTGAAAAAAAGTTTCCACAAATATATTAAGTAGCCCAACTGTTTTCAACACTGATAATATTAAATGTTTCTTGAGCAGCAAATCAGCATATTAGACTAATTTCTGAAAGATCATGTGACAATGAAGACAATTACAATTCTGCTGAAAATTCAGCTGACAACACAAGAATAATATACATTTTAAAATATATATAATATTTAAAAAAATCTTTAAATTGCAATATTTTTCAATGTTAACTGTTATTACTTTATTTTTGAAGAAGTAATTGCAGCCTTGTTGAGCACAAGTGATTTATTTCAAAAACATTTACAAAATCATACCCAAGCTTCTGAACAATGGTACAGAGGTTCTAAAGTTCTAAATTCTTGATAGGGGTGCTCCGATCAAGATCGGCCGATCGTTAATGCGCATCTCGTCAGTAAAGCCGGTTATCTAATCAGCGGTTAATTCCATCAGGTGCGTGATTTCACATAGAGCAGCTGTTACTACACAGAGCCGTTGTTAACTGAGAAGATGCGCCAAAAAACGCTGAAAATGACGTGGATTTGCGCATCTTCTCTATTAACAATGGCTCTGTGTAGTAACAGCTGCTCTATGCGAAATCACGCACCTGATGGAATTAACCGCTGATTAGAGAACCGGCTTTACTGACGAGATGCGCATTAACGATCGGCCGATCGTGATTGGAGCACCCCTAATTCTTGAAATGTAAGAATGACTGCTGTTCGATAAATATTGAAATATTAGTCTATTCTACAGTGACAAATTTGGTGCTAAATCTATGAAATGTAATTCAGGTCAACTGCAAGAAGCTTCAAAGCTAGAACGCCACAATTTACAACTAGAGCCGCTATGTTTAGTATAAACACACGCACATTTACAATGATGGCATAGGGAGTAGGGAAAGTTGTAAGTCCCCTTGGCATAGTGGGATTGACTGGCTGAGGTCCCTGCCAGAGTTAGTGTGGAATTAAAAGAGCAGGATGGAGGTGAGAACGAAGGTAAAAGTGTGTTACAGAGCGAAAGGGGTGTGTATAGTGAGATTGGCTTAATGTTTAACCAGGGTGGAGAGGCACCAGAAATGGACAGGCTCAGCAGGAGAGACTGAGAGGTGTCATTAAATCTCTCTCTCGAGTGGCCCACGCGTCACATTCATTTGTTAATATAGTCCACGTGTATTTCTGTTAAAGACGTCCTTTTAACATGTAGGGTGTCAGGCAAAAAGCAATTCGGATGAATTTCAGAAAAGGACACATCCGAATACTTCTTCAGTGTCATACCTTCCACATCAAAGCACTTCCCAAGACATATCAAGAGTTCACTGCACTCAAAATAGTCTGTCTGTTACACATATTATTTAATAAAGCTTTAGCGGGGGTGTTTGAGTAGGTTAGGAAGGCTGGGAAAGGTATGGCGTGTGAGCGGGACCTCTGGAAAGAGCATTCCAGGACGAGGAGCAGGATGAATCATCCGGTCAGGAGATGCTGTGATGGGTTCGTTCCGTGGCTCACTTCCGTTCCTGTGTTTCCAAAAGAAGGGGTTGAGTAAGTGGGCGGAAATGCTGCTGCTCTGCCAACCACAAGCCTCTGGAGCAGATGTTCGTCTGTGTGCTTTTTTTTCTTCTTTTTTTTATGCTTCTACCCTGAGGGGACATTTAGGGACAGACAGGACTAGCCAAACAAAACATAAACTTAATTTACTTTTTTTTTCTCTCTCTCTCAAGTGACCTGAAAGTCTACCAGTTCAACTTTTTATATTGAATTTCAAGACATCATTCAATCCCGTTTGTTTAAGTTACTGTTTGTTTCTGGGAAACTAAGACTAGAAAGTGAAAACATAAGGGGAAAAAAACTAATGTAGCATTATGGAAAATGTGTGTTTATTTTGCCCATATCCCTCCAACAAAAACAACAACAGAACATTAAACCTCAATTTAAAGCTGCATAGCGCAATATTTTGGCTCACTGTAGAGGGTGTGGGGGAAATACCATCTCAAAGCTCTGTGGTTCTACCGTTATACATTAACAGCACTGAGCCTGTGCCAGAAACTTCTGCCAGTTTGTGTTTCTTTCCCAGGATGCCCTGCTCCTCACCCCAACAGCTGCAGTGGGCGGGTGTCCTGGTGTCATAACATCTTCAAGACACAGCGTGAATGTCAAAAACAAAAAGAAAGAAAGTTTTGTGTATCCTAAGAAACATGGAAGATTGAAGCAAGGGATGTTTGTCACTCTAAAATAAGAGAGAGGGGGAAGAGCAAGAGCAAGTGCGTGCAGGACAAACAGAAGTGCTCTTTCAGTTTGCCCAATGTCTGTTTGGCCAGTTTGATTGGGGACCGCTACTGATGACAGAGTCTCACACATGGGGGAGCAGATCCCTGAACCTGCACTGCTGCATGCTTCCTATTATGATAGCCTTAAAAGGGAACGTTTGTCACCCTCAAGATTTTCCAACCTGTATGACTGACTTTCTTTTGTGAAACCCCAAAAAATATATTTTGAAGAATGTTTTTTGGACCCAACTGACTTTCATTGTGCGGACAAAACCCAGTTAAAACATGTCTTCTTTTGTGTTTCAAAGAAGAAAGCAATACATTCAGGTTTTGAAAAACATGAGGATGAGTAACTGATGTACACATTTTCACTTCTGAGCAAATTATCTGTATCATTTAGCAATAAAGTTCAAAGTTATTAGCCAAAAATCAGCTTTACATACTATAGTAGGGTGACCATATGAACCATTTTTTATATTGCCTAAAATACCCAGATTTTGGCTGTTTGTGCTGTGCAGATCGATCATTGTATGACATTCATAAGAGCTATAAAGAGCAGAGCAGATGGCTCCTTATGCATTCAAATCACTCTCGGTACTTTGGTGTCATACAATGATCGGTGCACAGCGACGCTTCAAATTGAATGAACGAACAAACAACTAATATGTACGTGTATTTGCATTGCTTTGATCGTTCTCGGTTTATCTCACCTTCTCACATGCCACGATTGGTTGATTATGTAACATACCTGCATGTTATTGGTCAAACTACTTTGGATGTTTTAGGCAATATAGAAATCCTAGCAAGGACGCGTCCTGGGAAAATGGCTCATATGGTCACCCTATACTATAGGATGAAATGCGAGGGGGGTGGATATAGTACAGATGTACATTTGAGTTGAAAGTGGATCTGTTGAGATGATACATTCAGCTGCAGTCTCCTGCGGCACAAAAAAAGGACCGTTAACAGTCGCTGCAGAGAGGAAGTATCCAAACACACATGTCTGTGGGGTCTGGCCACCTGCTTGAGTGTGTGGCCTACAGAGGGTTGAGCGCAATGGAGGAGGTCTTTTTGTATACACGTCAATGGATGTTTGCAAAGCGGGTTTTCCTAGACTTCAGCCAAACCAGGCCTCTATGTACCCTCCATGTCTTCCAAGCATGCATTTCCTCTTCAGCAAAAATAGTTGCCAGTGAAAGCCAATCCACGTCAATAAGTGTATGGCTTTAAGTCTGACTAGAGGAAAAGGCTGCTAATATTTCCTCAGAACGGAGCAAAAATCATCAAGCAAAATGGGAAGGAAACCAAGCCAAACTTATTTACCCAGCAGAATTTTCGGCTTGAAAATCCAGTTTAAATCCTTAGCTTTGTTTTATAAAATGGTAGATGTGGTCACATGTCTTTGGTATAGCACTACTCACACAGAAGTGGACCTTAAGCCAATCATTAGAAAATCCAAAATGATCATAGGATGGTAGACAATTTTGCACTGGTCAACCAGCAAATGTCTACGTTGAACAAATTTAATAAGAAACCAGCTAACACATTGCAAAACACAGTTACCAGTTTAAGCTTAATTTTCCAACATGTTTCAAAGTCCTTAAAGAATAAGCTTTGTTCGTTCAAACCACCAAAAGGCAGACTGCTAATTATAAACAACAGAAAAATAGATGCAACGCACCAAGACCTAAGCAGCAACCAGTTTCTCCTAGGAAGGACAACTCAAGGTTGTTGCTCGGTATATTGAACCTGCCTGGCATGAAGAGGAGATATGCACTCTAGATATCAATATCTTTTATCAATAATCAATAATGGCACCATGGCAACAGTGAAAACAGAACGAGTCAATTATGGTTGTGCAACAGCAAGAAAAAGCTGACAGATCATAATAAAAGATCAGGCTCTGTGTGCCCTAAAACAATGACTCAGCAAATGGTCACTCGTATTACAATAGCCATTCAAATGGTTAGAGCTGATTATCAAGTCTTTAAAGCTGCTTCATTTCTGTTTATGTGATACCCATTCATGTGGCAGGTACTCTGTTGATTATGAAACATTATCTAATGGTTACATCACATACCGAAGACTGGCAGTGTTCAGTGGACAGAGTTCATCAAATTTAATAATGCAATCAAACTCTGTCACCTAACTTAAATCACCTATTCACATGTCTAAATTTGTCTGTACTATTAGACTCCCATCTTACACTTTAAAAATTGCATTCTTTTTTCTTCCTGGTCATGTCTTTTCTTGCCTGTTGGCTACAAGAACTCCCATTGGTGCCTTCTTAAAAAAAATAGGTGTCTGATGACAGTGGAGAGGAAGGGTGTGGATTGACCTATTGCCCTGACACACACCCACACAGAAATCCTTCACATGGGTTAACGGCATAAGTCTTTAGCAAAGAAATATGGGGATTATTGATTTTGGGGTAATTAGTCAATAGAGGATGAATGGAGTGGGGATAAAGGGAGAGAGATAAGAGGTCAGTCCATGAGAGATTGGCGCAAAAGGTCCCTTAGGCTGTTTCTTATTGATTGGCCCAGTACATTTGTGTGTAACTCAGTTTCACAATATGTGACTGATTAGAAAACCAGTGGGTGTCTCATAAAGCGTGTGTGTGCATATGTCCAGATGTAATAATAATAATAATAAACTTTATTTTATAAAGCACCTTTAAAAGCAGCTTTTCAAAGCTTTTCAAACACAATATAATTGATACTATAAAAAAAACAATACAAAATCAACAAGCAAATGTAAGTTAAAAACAATATCACAATATTTTAAATTGCTCTCTGATGTCCACAGTGTGTATGTGAAGTTTTATATCAAAATACCCCACAGATAATTTTTTTTTATCTTCTTGAAATAGTCAACAAGGTACTTTTAAGGTATCAGCCAAAACACACAGTTTTTTGTGTTTGTCCCCTTTAAATGAAAATGGGCTGGTGCTTCCGCTTCCCTTTTCAGAAGAGTGCGGAGAATAGGGCTACTTCTACACTGTTGCCGCGGGATGTTTTTCATATCGACGGGTTGAAGCTACCCCAATAATGGGACATTTAGCCCATGCATTGCAACTTTTATTAGGGGAACCCCACTACTTGCGAGATGACAAAGGAATTTATTCGTATTTCCACGAATGTAAAATGTAACATAGCAATCTTGCAATATTCCTGAGGTGGAAAAATATGTTTTAACAGTGCTCTGGATAAAAGAATCAAAAGACAGATTTGCAAAAATAACTCCAAGCTTCCTCACTCGACTCTGGATTTCCATAACAGAGCCGTCAAGAGTCAAGGACAACCAGTTTTAGAAATTTTATAAAGGGAACCAGTAAGCATAACTTCCGTTTTACCACCGTTCAAGCACAGGAAATGTTTATCCATCCATATTTTAATCTCAGTAATGCAGTCAGATGAATAAGCAACGTCAAGGTGCTCATCAGGTTTTCAATGTATATAAATCTGTGTGCCGTCTGCATACAAATGGTAATGAAGGCCAAGCGATCTCAAAAGGTGGTCTAAAGGTAACAAACAAAGGTTAAAAAGTAAAGGACCTAAAACTGACCCCTGAGGGATGCCAGCTGAGACAGAACTAATCTCAGAACTATAACCACCTATAGAAACAAACTGGGAGCGGTCAGTAAAATAAGACCTTAACCACCTTAAGGCAGTCCCAGACACACAAAACACTCTTTCAAGATGAGTAAGTAGTAGACTGTGATCCACAGTATCAAACGTGGCTCTTAGATCAAAAACGATAAAAATAGATGTTGCAGAAGTCAGAAGCCATCAACAAATCATTGGTGACTTCGACCAAGGCCGTCTCAGTACTGTGAAATTTACGAAAACCCGACTGAAGAGGTTCAGAAAGATTATTAACTGTGAAAGGGTTACACAAATGGGAGGCAACAATACGCTCAAGTAATTTAGCAGAAAATGGGAGATTTGAAATAGGATGCAAGTTACTGAAGCCGTCCAGTGCAACATTTTCTTTTTTAGGCAGAGGGGTTACAGCAGCATCTTTAATGCTGTGGGAACAACCCCAGTCTGTAAGGAGTCATTTATAATACTGAGAACAGCAGGACACAAAGCAAGATTTAAATAAGCTAGTGGGAATAGGGTCAAGCGAGCAAGTGGTAGATTCCATGCTAGATGCCTCCCATTTAAAAGCCTCAGTATCAAGTTGAAGAAAGTTAATAAGAACACCAGTGAACTCAGTTAAATTTGTTTACTAACATTATCAACTTTGATCAACAAGATATGTCAATATGTCTTTATACCCGCCTATCAGAGAACTGATATGAACTGTAGACAGTATACTTGAGGTAAGCCAGCATTACACGCGGGTGTTGGGTCATAATGGGGTGTGGAATACTTTCAGTTGTAGGCGATTAGCCATCCCAAGAAGTACACAGGGTCTTCTGAGTGTGAGATGGAAATATTTCTGCTTTAATTCAGAACTGCTTAAATTTGCCTTTGCGAGAAAGTCTCGCTGGCTGTTGAAAAACTCATTTAGTGTACAAGAGGGGATCAATACCAGAGTTTTTACTGACAGAGGAGCAATTATTTAATATTTGATCAAGCGGATGTGTTCAGTTGCACAGAGCCATAAAATAGATGGAAACTGAGTGCTGGCTCAGCTGAATGTCCTTCACTGTTCATTACATTTCACAGGACCTTGTACAGCCCAACAATAAGCTCTTGTGTGTGACAACAGTGGAATACTTTGGATGTACAGTTGCCTTATATATTGTGTGACATTCATGGTTTTCCTCTAATAGGGTTGCTAGGATTAAAAAGCCCTCAAAACCACATAAAAAGTGAAGATTTGAATGAATGTCTCACCAATGATTACTTCGTAGCATTTGTATCTTAGCACACAAACGCTTCTCTTTGATTCTCAAAATATGACTAGAAAAACTAGTTTCGCTAGATTAACCCTGCTGTTCACGTCACACTCCATTTGCACGACTTGAAACCGAGAAATCAATACATTTGCACGTCAGTGCTACAAAAAATGTGTGTGTATATGTCTAGATGATAATTTATTCATGTTAAAAATCGATTCACTTTTGAGCATTGCAGTGTACATGTTTTTAGTTACTAATATGTATCCATTATGTTCATACCATCATTAGATACTAATACTTATGCCAATATTGACTAATAGTTATTCAATAAATCACTAGCACTTATTCTTTACATGACCACTCATTCTTTGCTACTGGTAATAAGTTTTAGTAGTACTGAATAAGTAGACACTAATACTGAATCATACATAAGCAAAACAACAATTGATTGAGACAAAAAAATGTAACTAGTGACTCTTACTATAGTTACTAATGTCTAGATAAATAGGTACACGTATTTAGTAAATGAGTACCGCAGGACTAGTTACAAGTAAACACGCTTCAAATGAAAAGCTAGTAAACCGAGATAGGTATCTACAACAACTAGCAATACAAGCAAGTTGTAAGTGAATAGCTGAGATCTGAACCACACATCCCCATAAAATTAAATGGCAATATGTAACTTGATTTTATTTCAAAACAATGAAAGTTGTTTGTTATTTTTGGGATCGTGACTAGAATAGTAGCAAACACAAACGTATACACAAATATTTTTACGTTTTAAAATGAGTAAATGGGGCAATCAGTATAGATATCCGTTAGTTTACTACAGCAATTAACCATATTGGACATCATACTGTGCTTTCCATGTCGTCGGCTTACTAGGTTTTGTGACAGCTTAAGTTTTTTCTACATACCCGTCCTGTGTGTGTATGCTCGTCCTGATTGCGTAACTCGAAAGACTCTTCCTCCTCTTTCTCCCCATGATCCCGAGCCAGCAAACTGAAGCCTTGTCTGCAGCACACAAGCCAGCAAAGTCCCTGCAAAGGCATTCAAATCACGGCGTGTCGTCCAGTTTCTATCCGTAAATGTCCAGTGATGTCCACCGTCCTGTCGTGCAGCTGGGACAGATGGAGACTGTCTAGTCAAATGAAACGGGCTGATCCGAGAGCATAAACTCCTCCATTTCGTTTGGGATAACTGAGAAATACCGCGTTTTATCACGCGGGATATATCCAAATACGTGTCCAACTTAAGAGAAAGACTAATTAAAATACTTTTGATCCCACGGGTCCATTCAAATGGAGACTTATTAAAATAACGCTTCTTATCTGCTTCTGTCGCGTCTCTAAATTCTGCGGGACATGAGCATGCAGACTCTTTCAGAAGCGTGAAGGGGGCGGGGCGACTCACCCCATGCGTTAGGATTCGCAAGATGATTGGCTCGTCACGCACACGCCCAGAACACGCCCCGCCCATCATCTGGCAAGCTGTACATGTGAAGTATGCATTTCAGGAAATGGAAGCAATTCGGTGATGGGATCAGAAATGTTTGACTCTTATTGTAAAGCCACAACAACTATTAAATCCCTGATCTTTAACCTTAAATTAAGGCCATAATCAAGAAAAATATGCTTTTTTATGAACCTGCCTGCACTGTTTACTCTGTTTCTGTTTACATAAGAGCTTTTTTCAAAATTGTACCCAAATCTGTCCTTGTCCAAACCATGATGTCATCACAGGAGGGTTATCTACTTTAAATGGCAAAGCGAAATTCGCCGTCTATTATTTGGATAGTGCTGGGACGTAGAGACTTTGCAGTTGCATTAACAAGTTAGTGTGAAGTTCTGGGTGAAGGGGTGAATGATCACTCTGTGTTGTGTGTGTGTGTGTGTGTGTGAATGTGCATGTGTTTGGGGGGTAATGTAGTCTCCTGAAGCGCATTATGTGTCTGAATGGAAAGCAGATGGACTCCTTTATTCCAGGAAACTCTTGTCACGGGAGGCTCTGAAGAGAGGGAGACGGACAGAGAATGAGGGGAGAGGGTAAAGCACCAGAAAGACTTTTCTGTGTGACTTCCAAAAGGTCTGATTATCCTCCTTCCTCTTTATTGTCTTGTGCAATGTCTGCCTTCTACATTTTTTTCTGTCATTTATTAAATTTTTATGGCTTGGAAAGCAAATGACTCCATGTAGACACCACACAAACATCACATTTCATTTAGTTGTATTGTACCTATCTTCCTGGAAATAACTGGTCAGATCAGTGTTGGTATTTATTAATTCATGAGTTTACCTGCCCATTCATCCCCCATTTTGATGGTACAGCATAAAGGAAAAATAGACTAAATTGAAGGAGGAGAATGGGAGGTGGAGGTGGATGCCAGAATGGATTTATACGGCTGTAGCAATAATTTACAGGAATGGATGATTCTACGGAAACTGCATTGGGAACTTCAACAAATGAATCAGTTTGAAACCTGAATTTAAATACCTGAAATATTATCAATAAAAGTAACACATAAGTTGTGTAGTGGTTTATAAAAAAGGTTTCCTGTCTCTGCTAAACCACATCTATTTGATGGTCTTAGCTGGTTTAATACGGTCTGCCAGTGTGCAGCCAGCTGGTCTTTGAGTCTGACCAGCTCAAAAGCTCCCAAAATCAATCTAGAACCAAACGAGGAAACCAGCCAAGATTAGCAATCCATTTTAGGTTTAAGAAACACTTCCTGTCAACTATTAGTCTAACAGAAAGATAGTCAGCCTTTTTGCAAAAACAACTACATATTGTGAGTTTTTTTAACACACACATTGTCAGTCTTTCCACTCTAATCCTTCTTTTCCTGAAGTCTCACACAGAGCCCAGCTCATTCATTCTCTCATGTACACTCATAAATCATGCTTTCACCAAACACACTCTTGCTTGCGCACATTCATGCAGATGACACATGATATTTTCAGGGCCCCTCTGTGCCTGGACTCCCTTCGCTCTCTCTCTCTCTCTCTATGCCTTCATTTCCTCTCATTTGCTCTGCTTCACTTTAGCTGACTTTCTCCATGCATTCATCATTCTGCAAGCTGGCCCTGGTGTTTGTCTTTAAGTCTGCCTGTGGTTTTGCCAAACACACATGGACACAAACGCACACACTTGCAGTGGGGTCTAACTAGTGTGCTGTCCAGTGAAAAAAACCTTCCTTGGCATCTTTCTTTTTCTATCAGTCAATTCCTCGTCCTCTCTCTAACAGATTACAGTATCATTTTCTTCACGGCTTATACCTCTGCTTTTCTCTCTTCTCATCTTCCTTGCCATGGCGGGTCAGACCTGCCTCCCACCTGACCTGCTCCTGGAACAGATGTTTTATTTTTAGAGCACTCTCTCTCTCTCTCGCTCTCTCTCTTTGTCAATCTCTCTGCCCACGCTAAGAAGAAAGAGGGAGTCTTGTGTCTATATATGGCTTGTGAGATTGAGGTTTTCAAGAAAAAGCAGACTGCCATTATAACACCCAACTTTTGTCTCTGAAAACAAGGGAGTGAGAGGAATTTGACCGCTCTGATGTTTTCAGTTTTCTGTCTCACTTTCACAAAACAATACTTAAATCTTCATTTTGGGTTTTCATACAGTACAGTAGTAATACAGTAGTAATAGCAGGAACAGTAAGCTTTTTATGTTTAATGAAACAAGATAACACTAATTTCCATGTTTTGTGTGTGTGTGTGTGTGTGTGTGTGTGTGTTTTATTTGTTTACATTTCTCAATTTCTCCCCAAACAGCCAAGTTGTATTTATTTATTTATTTTATGACTTTATGATTTTATTTATTTTTTTGATCAAAATATTATCTCGAAAGTCAGAGATATTTTAACCTCTCAGATTGAAAATTTATAAGGATTAAACTGTTTTAATATCTGAAAAATTGAAATTTATCCCATCCAAGTGCACACACACAGCAGTGAGAAGTGAACACACCCCCAGAGCAGTGGGCAGCTATATATCCAGCCCCCGGGGAGCAGTGCCTTGCTCAAGGGCACTTCAGCCATGGGTATTGAGGCTGGAAGAGACCACTGTTCATTATCTCCCTCCCACCTACAACTCCCGCCAGCACCAAGACCTGAACCTGTGACCTTTGGGTTACAAGTCCAATTCTTTAACCATTAGGCCACAGCTGCCCCTTTTTACAAGATGTAATATAAATCTCAAGTTTCCCCAATCTCAGGTTGAGTCTGTGAAGTTTCATCTTAAAATACCCCACTTATCATTTATTATATAATGCTGTAAATGCCCCTTTTTGGCTGGAAGCTAAATTATCCTGTTTTTGTGTGTGTCTCTTTAAATGCAAAGGAGCTGCTGCTCATGTCCGTTACTACAGCAACAACAACAACAAACTCTGATTATAATCTCTAACATGTCATTCCAGTTCTTTGTCATGATCAGAAATTCTTTGCAGCACGTTTAAAAATCCTTGTCAGTTTAAACTCCTGATATATGGTTTTATGAGCACACGCCTTATTTTTTAATGCTTTGAGCAGGAATTATTTAAATGAGGAATATTGTTATGCATATGTTCCTGGAAGAAAACAGGACTGCAGTTGAGGGATTTCAGGTAGTTCAAAATCAAAAACATTGCTTACTCATTCAGAGAATACTCCCTTTTGGAGTGGACTTGGTGCTTTGTAACTGCAACATTATGCACTAAAGGCATAACAGGACCCCTTTAATCACTAATTTCATGATTTGAATTAAAGATTTAAAGTCAGAATTGACATAAAATAATAAGTTTATGGGAATGTGTATCATAGTCTATTCACATTTCTTCTCACTCTTCATGACTTGCACTCAAGTCCCAACTTGGTATAATTGACATTTCCTGTCTGTGAGGTCGCTTTAGGCCTTAAGGTGTTGATGCTACATGAGAAATGGGATAGAGTCGATCCCTGAGTCAGCCTGACATTAGACAGACACCACACTCATAATAATCATCCTATAAAACTCTTCTATGAACTACTTGTTCATGAATACACTGACATCTTCTCTTCTTTTGTTAGTATGCAGCCTTATTCTCCTGATTTTTTCTTAGTTTATTTGTCCCACTGTCTTGTCTGAAATGTGATTGAATAGCTCATAGCTGTAGAAATCAGAGGTAACCTGAAACCTTGTAAATCTAAGTCGAGGACATCACAAATGGCCACCATGCTAACATTTACTATACTGTGTCATGGTAGAGTTGTTAGACAGATATAGTGATGCCTTGAGGTCAAACTATTTGATACCTGCCTAATCAAGCAGTTGCAATAAATTGCAATGGAAATTGAACAAGAGATTAAGTTTGAAAGCCTGTTTCCAGTGCCTAATAAAAATTAAATAAAAGGTAACTGTGAGAGGAAGTTTAAAAAAGATGCATTAGCCTATGGCTTTAGCACATTGTCAGAACTAGTCACATTTTGAGATAAAGTCTAAAATAAATCAAATAATGATTTTAATGATAACATAAGGTTGTCAGAGTTGGTGGTTTGGATTTTGAAATCTGGCAACTCTGAGCATTTTAAATGCAAGCTTGTTAGGTCCTGTTAGATAATGTATCTATTAAATGAAAATGTTTTCGTAATAAATGACCCGCAGCCCTGATTAAACCATATGAATGCTGAATCAAGGCTGTGAGGCACAGTTTGCACATGTCTGCTTTAGGGGAATCAGTGTATTTGTATATGACTCACTCTTCTTTGTTTTTCGTTGTGTGTGTGTGTGTGTGTGTGTGTCTTTCCTCCTTTCCAAATCTCTCTGGAAGAAGGGGTGTTAAGGAGAGGGCACATAGGGGAAAAAATATTCTCTCTTTAAACTTCTGACCTCTCTTCCCAACCCCCTCTCACCTCCCTTCATGGTCTCCATTACTCTATCTTTAACCCTGGTTCCTCCAACTTTTTTTCCTTCTGAAATCCCAAATCCCCCTCTCCTCTTGGACAAAAACCTATCACAGTTTCCGTAAAGTGCACTGTGTGCATCCCCTAACCATCTCCCTTGTGGACACATTCTGTTGCTCTTTTACAGGAAGTTGTTGTTTTCCTCTTGAGAAAGAAAGCGAGTCCCACTCTTTTTCTTCATGTTAATGCTGTTCAGAGCGAACATCCTGATATTTGCTTCTGCAAAATATTTCTCTTATGTTCACAGCAGTGACAGAACAGGATCTGAGACACTTCTAGGCTATCTGATAGTAGCTGATTTCTGTCCATTGTGAACTGGCCTAGAAAATTAAAGGAGAAAGGAGGACATAAACAAAAGCAGAACTGATCATGTTTTGCATCAGCGTCGTACAACAATATCCAGGAAGAAAGGTGCAGATCTGTGAATGCATATGCAAACACAGACACATATTTTCTTATAGGGCTGGTTGGAGCATAGGAGGAATAAGACATAACAATGGCAAACCAAAGAAAGATCCAGCATTCAGACACCCTCATACTGCACGGTATATGCACACTAAAGAGGGAGAAAGATAAGACTTCTCTTCTCTTCTCTTCTCTTCTTTTTCTTACTTAATACTTCTCTATTTTAATTTGACTGGATCTCCTCTTTAGTTTTATTATTAACTCTCTTGTTAACTACAGGCCCAGACAGAAAATGCGCAGAAAATCTATGGTATTCACCACTTAAACGTGGTAAAATTGTTTAAATTGAGCTGATAGCAAACTCTTGGCAGCTAAAAGTGTTAGTGTTCCTGTAGCTCAAGTGGTAGATGCATTGCCTTAACAAGTGTAAGGTTGGGGGTTTGAATCCCAGGAAACACATGTTAGGAGAAACTTGTTAGCCTGAATGCAATGTAAGTTGCTTTGGATAAAAGCATCTGCTAAATGCATGAACTAATTTTTTTTTTTAATTTAATTTAAAAGTAGGGAAGCACTGATATAAAAATTCTAGCTTAAATTATTATTTTCCTGTTAAAATAAGAAATGCTTTTTAAATGATATACCATTTTGTCTAAATAATAATAAAAATCCAACTCATTTTTTAAATGATACAAGTGAAGGCATCACTACATGTAATATATTGTATGTATTCATTTTGGCATCTGCCAAAGATATATTTAACATTTTTACAGTTATTATATTATTAGTGACTTTACAGATTCATTTTAAGTGAAAATACCAATAAATCAGTTGAAAGACATATTGAATATCGAATGAATAAATTTTTTAAAATCTCTAATACCAGATGATAATCAAGCTTATTTTCTTTTTCATCCAAGCTTCAAAATGCTATAAATTACCCATCTAATGTTGCTCAGAGCATCCAAAATCAAGTATATTTATGAGAATGTGTTTATGTTCATGTTAATGGCATATGCTCTCTTAAAAGAGGCTTTCTTACAGGTTTGCATGTGAGCAGAAGTGCACAGCTTGTAACTGTGGGGTAGACCCACTGGTTATAAAGAGTTAAGGAAGGGTGGGCAGTCATCCAGAGGCCTTGCTCTATTTATAGCCTCTAGAATGTGTGAAAGTACTCAGAACTCATACAGTGCTGCCAAAATCCCTGAACCTTGTGTGTGTGTGTGTGTGTGTGTGTCTGTGTTTCGCATGCATCTTTATACATTTGATGTGACAAAGTGTTAAACCATGTCCGTCTTAAAGAGGATTTCAATTTCAATGTGCGGCAGGGGCAAGGATTAGAAAAAGGAAATAAATGTTGGCACATTTTGGGTAAATAACTGAGGGTCTGTTAAACTGAGTGGAAATCTGTGCGTTCCCGGATCTCTTACAACTGTGCTGTGATTTCAAATGCATAAGGGTTAGACTTGCTTTGCTTTAGGGTAGGATGGAAGCTGCAGTGAACAATCATAGAAACCTGCAATTTCACCCAAAATACACATACATACATAAAAATATGGGTGAATGAATCCCATTTCAGTATTATCCATCAGAACTGTTTGTCGAATTTACAAGCTATTGTGGTCAAAAGCCTGAGTAGTTATGATTGTTAATGAAAGACATTATCTTGCTGCTTAGCCAAAGAGACGTACAGTATCCAGATGTAGAATCTACATATAAGCATATTCATATTGTATGTATAGCTGTGCACTCAGTCTTTCCAAAAGATACAGTCAGGGCAGCCAGGAATAAGAGACTGTGGGTTAAAGGGTTGGCAGGGCTTCCACATGCTCGCTGGATCAGTTTGCGCTTAGAGAGTTCAGTAAAGCTTCCAGCACACATACAATCACACTGCACACAAAATATACAGTCCTTTTTTCATATTGACACTTTTACAAAGCCTTAAGCAGCTGGAATTAATTCTGGCATGGGTAGTTGAGGATTGTGGATTAAAGCTCAGACCCCTTTTATTTCAAATATTTACTTCACACGTCACACATACATCATGTACACACATTCTCTCTTACAATCAATTTGCATGCACTGAAAAAAGCATGTGTTTGTAGAACTTCAGAAAAAAGAGCAACAGTTTGCATGCTTTTATTTTATTTTATTATTATTGTTTTTTTTTTAGTTGAATTCATTCGTGTCATTAGGTAAATGTGTTGACTGAATGTAGAATGTCAGGCTGTCATGTCATGACAAATCTGTATTTAAAAGTCTTCATTTTTAAATATTCTATGCTTAATCTCAGTTTTTTATATGTGAACATATAGTACATAACAATGCAAACATACTGTTAAAAGAAAGTGTTAAATATTCTAGTAAAATGTAAAAAAAATATATATATATATTATTTTATATATTTATATAAATAAAATCTGTCACCAGAAATTCACAGCAAAAATACAATACAATCTAATCTAAGCATCAGCGAGGAATTCTGATGGCAAAGCAAGGCCGGTTTTATTTACAGAGCACCAGGTCAACACAAGCATAGTTGATTTAAAGTGCTTTACAATAAAAATAAATCTGAATTTTAAAAGAGAGAGAGCAGAAAGAAAAGACATAAATAGAAATGTAAAAGTATCAAATTCAATCAACATTTATATTCATAGAACACCAACTATTCAAAGTACATACACAACATCACTTGAATATAGAGAGTAAAAATAAGTCTTAAAGCTGGATTTACAAACAACCAGTGATGGACAGGCCCTGATGTTCAAAGTTAGACTGTTACAGGCTTTTGATTTACAACAAGAATGAGAGACTGATAAAAGTAACTGATCACAAGATCTTAATGACCCAGAGGCTGTGTGTGGTCTAATAAGATCACAAATATAATGAGGCAGAATTATATAGTGCCTTGTATGTGAAAGAAGGATCCTAAAGTTGACTCTAAATGTTATTGGGAGCCAAGGAAATGAAGCATGGAGAGGGAAGATATGATCCCTTTTTTTTTGAGGACTAGAACTGACATTAACGTCTCAAGGTTAAGTGGAAGAACTGTATTCAGAGCAATGCAATTAGCAGTTGAAAATGTCAAACAGTTGTTGTCCCAGATATGTAGATAAAAATCAAGAGTCAAAACAAGAGCCAATGTATGGCCTCCGTTATGTGTAGGGCTGGAGACTGTCTTTACAAATTTGAATGAGTCCATAAGGCTCATATAGTTTTTAACCATAGGTTTAGCAAAAGACGTGAATGTTGAAATCCCCTAACACCAACTGCCTGTCACAGCGAAACACTTGATTAGACAGAAACTCTGAAGACTCATGAATTAAAGTTGTACTGACTTTAGGAGGTCTACACACCATTAAATAGAGTAGGGGGCCATTTAGATCAATTTTAAAGGGGTCATTCCTCAAAACTAAAAAAGGCATCTACAGCAGAAGTCTACATTTGAATGAGTTTCTAGGTCAGTCAGAGGGGGATAGCTCACCTAGAGATGACATTTCACCCTAACCATGTTTCAGTCACAAATAAAAAATCCAAGGCATTTGAGGTAAAAAATTTATTTAAAATAAAAGTTTTATTTGACAATGACCACTACAGTACACTACAGTAGAGCCGTTTTAACTGGAATGTTGAGAACCTGATGAAAATCTTTACCTGATGACTGGTAAAAGCTCAAAGAACACCGTATTAATTATACATGTCCAAGTGCATTCTGGGAAAAAGGAAATACAGACTGAACCACAAAACCATTTTTCTTAGTAGCCTATTTGAACTCTTGAAAAATTCCAACTGACTTGCTGTGCATGTTAATTTGCCTTGACAAAACGTTGCAAGTTCCAGTGTAGTATTTGAAAAAAAAAAATCTACAAGTAAATCTTTAGTATTTTTTTTTATTATTATTTGCATATCTAAGAATTTTTTTATTTACTGTATAGACATTAACACAAACAAAAGACATACCTCTCACTGCTCACACACATATAGCAGCAACAGCTACATATAGACTACACACACACACACACACACACACACACACACACACACAGTTTCATCTTCCACACATCTGATAGGCCTTGAATGTTTGGTCTGCCCATTTGTTTGCACTCCAAAGTGTTTGTTTGATACTGACAGCACTGTGCGGACTATCATACTTGGCAGCGGTTACCAGGATAATGTTTCAGTGTGATAGTCCAACATGTGTGTTTGTGTGTCTGCAAGTGTGCAGCCAGCATTTTGCATTCTTCCATATACAATTGCAAATGTTTGCAAATTTTCTCCACGTGTAATTCACTAACACTTCTCTCTACAGGTTTGTGCAGTGACTTCAGTAAAATCATAGAGAAATGGATGGGTACTAATTTAATTTCAAAGGTGTTGGATGATGGCCATTGACACCCTGATAAGGCAAACACTATTCTAGCCTGTGAGCTGAGCTGCAGTCATGGTTATTTAAAACTGTAAAGTGGAACTTGATGACAGGACTAGTCTGGGCTCTGTAAAATACAATACTTGCACCGCTTACACTCTAATGTGCCTGCTATTGAAACTCTTGCTGACAGAGCTCGGATGCTAACCTCCACAATGTCTCCATGCAGGCCCCAAGACTTTCCAAAACAGATTATTACCTGAAGGGAATTTGCAGATTTAGGAGGAAGTAAATGTAGGAGGTAGCTAATTTCTTTTTATTGTTTGTGGTAGATGCTAGGCTGCTGTCCAGTGCTTTAAGTCAGAATATTTATTTGTTTATTTGTCCAATAAACTCTACCACATCCATCTTGTTGTGGCAGCTGTCCTGTCAGGGGATGATGAGACATGGAGAGGCTATAGGTGCCCCCCACCAGCACCACCGAGACTCGGTTTGCCCCTGCTGGGCAGCAAAGCAGCTGAAGTGTTCAGGACCTGACAAGAGCAAAAACTGTTTGATGACATTATGCTAATTTCTTATCATTCTATCTATTCATTTTAAATCTAATCCATTAAATGCATGTAATGTATATATGCAGTGACTTGAATACAACTCTTCTATGGCAGTGGTCGTCAACCTTTTTGACCCATTGTTCACAGCAATATACACATGCCCACATGACTTGTTCAATTGTTCATAATTTATTGGTATCATTTCTACTTGATAAAATATTTTAGAGCTTGGTATAATCAGAAAAATTTATATTCTTTAGAAAAATGGTCATGGAGTTTTATTATTTCATGCATTTACATGACTTTGTGGTCTAAAAGTCACTTTTAAAATGACGTTTCCTCATATATCGAGGTTTTCCAAGAACATGTGAACCTTGGTTCTTCAAAGAAAAATATCTTTATTTATTATTATAAGAATAATCTTAATTTTATGTTGTTTTGCCTTATTTTAAATCATTTTAAGTCATCTTGAGGCCCCCTTGAAAGTTTGCTAAGTGGGTTGAGAACCTTTGTTTGATAAGCATATATTTATAACATTTTGAATAATTACCTTTTGGGACTTTTTGGGGGGGCGTAACGTACAAAATTTCAGGATGTCATTATGCATCATACTTTTATTTCATTAAAAAAAATGTTTACACTGCTTGATTAGCATTGATATTTGAAAATCTGCCAAATCAAACCCATTAAAACAAAACAGGAAAATGATAACATAAAGCAGTACTTCTCAAACCTGTCCTGGGGACCAGCAACCACTGCCTCCCTCATTTAACATCAGATCATCATCAGCTCATTAGTATAGTCTCCAAGACTTGTACTGGGTGTTTCCTATGAGGGAGACAAACAAAATGTGCAGTTTTGGGGGGTCCCCAGGACAGGTCTGAGAAGCACTGATCACTGAAGGCCCTCATCACACAGTATGGCATGGTCAAGAAGTCTCTTAAAATGTTTTTTATAGGATTTTAAGAACTTGTCATATTTAAACAAGATATGCCCTACTTTTTCAAGATATTCTCTCCTTTTTCAATGTGACCAAGCTTGTTTGGGAGCTTTTTTTATGTATTTTTAATGGATATTTATTATTTGCTATTATATTCTTTTAATTGAACTTACTGATCAACTTGGTTATTTTATTAGGTGCTTTATAAACAGAGTTGGAGTTGGAGTTGAATGTCATTGACTTTGTTCCCTTCATAAATTAACAGTTCCTGTCATTTATATGTTTTTTGGCCTGTAGACCTCTCAGCAACTCTGTTCTGGATCTCTACAATTTTTTTGACAACTAAATGCTAACTAACATATAACTATGTGTTTTACAGTGCAAATTAACTTGGAGGTCATTAAATGCAAGTTATTAGCTTAACTTTGAACAGACAATGCCAGATCAGCAAAACAGTCTTGGGCATGTTTAGAGAATGACCAAAGATAGAAATTCAAATACCCATATGGAAAATGCATAAACACCATGTGACAACCACACACATATGCATACACAGATCGTCTGATAAGAAGTGAAGAAACCATCCGATCAAAGGAAAATCCTGCTGAAGGGAGGAAACAGAATAGAAAAAACTTGTTTAGGGGCATGTGTGGTTTTATGTTCATTCCTGGGTACAGAATGTGTGTCAGAGCAACACAAAGACTATGGAAACCCTTTACAAAGGGGAAGAGTTGAAGAGGAAGTGCATTTACATTTGAAGGCATAGTTCCTACTCTATTTGCATGATTCTGTTACCTGAACGAAAGCAGCACACTCTGTTCGATCAGTGGTTTCACTTTCCATCCAAAGATGTTTCACAGTCTGAGAACTGAACTGAACTGAACTAAACCAGAACCAGCTAAGCTTTAACTTGACGAATGTCTGCCTTGAGACCAAAGTAAACCAAACAGCTGTGTATACGTCTCAACGTGAAACTGCCCTCACGTGTAGAGATACAAAGTCAAAAATCTGTTCCTCACTGAATCCCACGAACAGCTATATTTCCTCTTTTTCTGGAGAGGTCACTGGTTGGAACAGAAAAGGGAAGTGGATCTGATGGCCAGTCCCAAACTGTTTGACCAGCGGCTTCATTCGGGAGCTTGTAGGGTTGCTCGCGGACATCTGTTTCTTCTTCTTTTTGTTTAATGACGAATAGTCTCAAACATAGACTAGGAAACATCGATGCCATGATGCTAAAGCCCCTCATGAAAGAAAAAAGACGTTGTGTTTACAACTGTGACAACAAGCGATCAGGATCAACTAAATGCTGGATTTTCAAAAGTATGAGAAATATTTAAAGTTTGCGGCATAGAATCTTAAAAATAAGTCTGAAACGAAATACATTTATATATATACACACACACACACACAATAATTGCGTATATTTGTCTATCCATTAAACCTTTCCCTAAAATATCTCCATGTGTCATTCTTTCCTCCCCAAAGTGACAAATAATGTCACGATATACACTACATTTCACACAACTATGATATACATTTTCATATATTCATATTTATTGCATAACCCATTTTCATGTAAACCCATAAGTGCCAGTATGGATTCCAACCCTGTTTGTCCCCATTTTAATCTAGACCGCCACACCTCTTCTTTCCTATTTCTTCACTGACAATTACATATGATATTGAGTATTTGACAACAGCTTTATCTAACTGGCTTGATGATGTCTTTATCGATCTGTTAAATTTCTTCCTCCGTTAGGATGCAACTGACCAATCAGACTCCAGTAAGAATCCTCAGCGTTGATCAAGCAAGTCAACATCTAACCCATCTAGAGTGGGAATCATGGAAGAACACTTTGTAATGGATGAAACGACCGATCTCAGGCCTTCTATGTCCTTTTTCTCAGAAAAGGTGAGTTAGCACCTAAAATTCAGTACTGCCAATGTTGTGGAATAAAACCTTACAGTTTTGATGCCGTTTGTTGTGAGTCTGAGATAAACTGTTTTATGTTAGTTTGTTAAACTAGTTTTTTCATGTTTATGAGGAAATGTTTTCAGATAAAAATTCATGTTTTGTTGTCTTTTTAAATTACAATTTGGAATTTAATCAAAATAAAACAGAAAAGTGCGTGATTGTCCCTTTATTTGTTTGCTTTTTTTCTTAATTTTCTAGTGGAACAAACTGATAACATCTGATATAGATTTAACTTGGAAATTACGCTGAAAAATGTTTCATTCATCCAATAAACAAAAAATAGGGTAATGATTTCACATCTATATTTTGTAACTTGAGCCAATGAAAAATAAGTAACTTGCCCTATACAAATTTTTCTATGTCTATTAAAATTATTAAAAAAAATACTTTAATGATAATTTTTGTTTGGATTAAATCTAAAGAATATATATATATATATATATATATATATATATATATATATATATATATATATATATATATATATATATATATATATATATATATTTTTTTTTTTTTTTTTTTTTTAACCTCACGCTTGACCTCATGACTTGTGTGCGCCATCTGGTGCTCATATGAGGCATTTTACCATATCATGTTGTAGTGCTTGCTTTTACTGTAACATACACAAAGACTATAAACGGTATTAATCAGGGGTGTATTCCAGAAAGCAGGGTTAACTTACCGTGAACTAAACCCTGAACTCTCGGTTGATTAACCCCAAACCTTGCTTACTCGAGGTATGTGGTTCCAAAAACACGTCCGGGAGTAAGTTCATTCAACTCAGAGTATGTTCCTGGTTAAGACTCAAGACATTCTCAACAGAGCAACGAATCGACGAGTCACTATAGAAACGGACGCTAAGAAAAAGCGCGCCAAGCTGTTTCTTTCTTCTTCTTTTGTTCATTAGTTGTTTACCTGCTTAGTACATATCGCCACCTTACTGATGGCTGTGCAATCATTGAATTTTTTTTTCCAATCCTTGAGAATGTAAATTGTATTATTTGTTTTATGCTAATTATACATTAAGTCATATCAGATATGTATTTTGATTTAGAATTCAGACATTATAGAAAATACCACTCCATGTGTGAGATATAACATGTAATTAATAAAATATATATAAGTTAAACATTACCTTGTCATATTGTTTTATAATTTATGCATACCTCTTAATACATAATTTATAGATAACTCTTATATATGGCAATAAAATAAATAATCATATTAGAATAATATATTACCTTATTTATTACTTATATTAGCGCTTCCTCATTAACATATCATATATATATGTATATATATATATATATATATATATATATATATATATATATATATATATATATATATATATATATATATTCATTTTCATTTAGTTTAAGTTGATGTAATAAAATAGCTAAAACTGTAATATAAATTAAAACTACGTAGACAATAAAAAAAATGACAAAAAAACAAATTACTTAAACTAAAATAATAAATAAAACAGAACACAAATAGAAAAAACTAATTCGAATATTAATAAAAATCTCTAATATTATCTCAGTAACAATAATACCAATAATAATAATAATAGTAAAATAACTATGGCCTAAATGCAGAGTAGATCATAAAAAAAAAACTTTTTTCAAAAGATAATATTTTGAAAAATGTTGATAAGCAAACCGTTTTGTTGACTATGTTGAATTATTTTGAATGGACTACAAGATACACAGAAAAAAGAAAGTCATACAGGTTTGGAAAACATGAGGGTTAGTAAATGATCACATCGTTTTTATCTTTTGACTTTGCTAATTTAGATGTTATCACAAAACATAGTTAAAGGGGGAAGTCGTGGCCTAGTGGTTAGAGAGTTTGACTTCTAACCCTAAGGTTGTGGGTTTGAGTCTTGGGCCGGCAATGCCATAAGGTGCCCTTGAGCAAGGCATTGAACCCCATCTGCTCCCTGAGCACCACAGCATAAGTGGCTGCCCACTGCTCTGTGAGTGCGTGTGCGCACTTTGGATGGGTTAAATTAGGAATTCTGAGTATGGGTCACCATACTTGGCTGTATGTTACATCACTTTCAGTAATTTTATAATGTAAGTAAATAATTCAGGACCCTGATCTCAAAACTTATTAAAAAAGCACATTGCCACAGTTGTGTTTTTGACTTGAAACAGATGGTGGTTAGATGGACTTGATTTAGGGATGAGGTTAAGATTATAGAAATAGTAGATTTTATCCGTGTGTGAAGAAAATCAATAGAGGATTCATGCATGGGTTTATAATTTAATCCTTTGCTGAATCTATTGGATTTATTTTATGTAAAAGCAATAACTGATGCTTTAAAAGTAATATTCTTCACTTTTCTCCTGCCCATCATAATGCCCATATAACTATGTATTTTCACAAATCACGTTACTTATAAGTTTTCCTCAATAATTTAATGATTGCAGCTTGAATTGTGTGTGTTCCTGGGGATAGAGACCTTGCTGAAATAAAAGACACCTTAACCCCTTGCACTGCAGATCGCTTCCCCATGCATATTCAAAATCATGAATGAGTATTGATGTGTGTAAAATGATTTTAAGACTTCGGTAAAACCCTTATCTGACGTAATTAGAAACACTATAAATCCCCCTCTGCCCCTGAATGTGCCCCTGCTCCAACCCTGCTTTGTTGCTGTACAAACCCTTTTCTTAATCCCAAAGCCTTTTTATATCACAGAATCATGGACAGACCGCCTCTTCCAACACAAATATGGATATTCTATCCACCTTGTAAAAGCAACCCCCACAAACAAATCAGTTTGTAACAAGCTGGACTGATTATATAATGAACTTGTGCTTTCTGCACAAACCCATTGTGTAGGAAAGGGAGGCAATGCAAATGCTGAATTTTAACTATATCATAACTAGCCATGATGTTAGATATATGCATTGGAAAATAAGGTGCATGGTGCAGTACTACATAGTAAGCGATGTCTGGATTGTGAACAAATCAAGTCAGATCTTGCTAAATTCAGAATATCATATTTTACTGAACTGAGAATGAGCAAACGCCTGTCTCATTACTATGACCCAGTAACTGATGAACAGGTTGATATGAGCAGTTAGAGTAAACTGATGATTTAACTAATTTGGTAAAAATATATTTGTAATAAAAATAAAATATTATTTAAGTTTAAATGGCTCCAAGGCTGCAACAAACTTATCTGAGACACATGACCATAAAGCTTCCTTATTTATAAGTATTTGTTATCTTTTAAATATTTAAATAACTTAAATAAATCAACATTTTATCTAGAAGTTTTTTTCAAATAATACATATAAACTTTTCACTTTAAACATAATTTATGTTCCTAGTCAACAGCAGGATGTCAGGAACTACGTGATATCATAATTATGTGAAATAATCAATTTAAGAGGTTCTGTTCAAACGAACCGATTCACGGAAATGATTCGGACTTCCCATCAATATGACGAACCGCTTGAGTCCAAATTTGTTTTTTTCTTTCTGTTTTTATCTTGCACCCCTCCCTCACTGTGAATCCGGACACTACCGAGACCATACGACTCAATTTTCCTTCTGTATTAAACAACAGGGAGTATATAAATGTAATTCGACCAGATTGTCACAACAACTTTCCAAGTTTCAAGGAATTTCGTTTAATGAAAGTATGCGCGCTCCCGCCAAAGCGCAGCATCAGCACCATAATCTCGCTCGCGCGCGCTCCCGTCTCTAGCGAGCGAGTCTATCGCCATCCCGGCCGAGAGAGTTAAAGTTGGCCGAAAGGACGGATAAACGATGCCAAGAAAAGGATAACATTTGATTTATTCATCTAACAGCGGCTCTATCTCGCGGAGAGGATGGATATCAAAATTCTTGCCCCAAGCTTTTTACTCTTTCTCGCGTTTAGGCATTGCTCGTCACGTAAGTCAAACAGCAGATGCAAAATTCAGTGCAAATAAAATGTTTCTTATTTGCTATAAACGTGACTATTATTCTCTATCAGGACAGGTCCATCAGTAAAGCTATGACACAATGATTTTTATCTCAATATTGCGATATTTTAAACTTGTATTGTTTCAAATCGGCGCAAAATTGTAAACATTGCTGCAGATCTATATTTAGATGAATAGGTCTAAAGAGTTTGGGCTGAAAGCAAAGCATTTTGTAGTCCTGAGCCCGGGCTCGTGACTTTGCCTGTGTCTGTGGGCTCTTTCTGCATTGCAGTGCTTCTGCGCGCTCACTTGGGCAAGTTTCTGCAAGGAAAGGTGCGTCTTGCGCAGGGGACACGCGGAAAGGGACACACTGCCCTGCTGTTAAACAGAGACTCTTGAAAGCTTAGATGTGCAGAATTAGCCGTGTCTTTAGTATCCTACGGGTAAAAAGTTGAGATTGTCGGTGTATTTGAGATGGCGTGGCTCCTATTCCGTGAAGTTGCTTGTGGTAGCAGCCCTATGCGGAGACAGAGGGGGGCGCGTTAACTCACTGTACTCCCAAATTCAAATGACGTAGAACACTGCATACGAATCCTCATGTAAGGTTACCTTCATCACAGCATTAGAACCTTCAAACCACAAAATATACTCTAACATAGTCGATATTCTATTCTATAATTCTGAATCCCCGCAAAACAAACATTTTGGTTGTTATTTTGGTGCTGCAAAAGAAAAAAAAAGAAAAAAGAAAAAAAAAAGCTTGTGATACAACACAGAAAAACTGTTTGAATATCTATTTTTTTATTGAGATTTAAGATGGCCTGTCTGTTTGATTTTAAAAAGCCTGGTTGGTAGGATACTGATACTGAGTTTAAATGTGTTTGTGGCTGTGGCTACAGAATAGTTCCAGAACAGAGGAAGGTGTGAAATATTCAGGAAAAGATTCTTAGATTGTCTTAGATTGACTGTAATTTTAAAGTCCTTTTTGAGCTTATCTTTTATTTCATTCAAAGACAGCCAGCTACTGTGCTGCAAGCCCTGTTATGAATAATTTATACCAACATGACTCCCCAGGTCTCTATTCAGCTGGCTAATAATATTAACCACAGCCTCTCCACATAGACTGATCTGAACCAGCAATCTCAGTCTAGACCCATGTGTACTGTGGCCTCCTCCCTGTGATGAAAGATAGCTCACGTGATATGCATTTGATTCTCCTACAGAAAAGTGCTGCGTCAGCCTGCGGAGACTGGGGGAGTGCCTGTAATTCAACACGTTTTACAGAGAGAGAGGCCGAGAGAGAGAGAGAGCATTCAAGATGCATGACTATTACCCTTTATCTTTGAGTGTAGAGCAGCCAAGGGCTTTGCATGGAAAGAGGAGAAGAACAATTGAGAGCAGAAAAAAAGCATCAGAAAGGTTGTGCAAAGGAAGGTTTTTTTTTATTTTCTTTTTTTTTGAAATACCAATTTATAAGCACAGATTGAGTGAGAGGAAGCAGGAGACAGAATACCTATTTAGGTTATCAAGAAGTATAGGAAAGTGAGAATCTAATTTCCCCTCCTTTGCCAAAACATCCTGTTCCAAAAGTCAGCTGCCTACAGAGGCATTTTTGGTGAGACCTTTAGATGAAGGTAAAAGGTAGCCATCTTAATTATAAAACCCTCTAAGAGGCCTTCATTGTGTCCCAAATGATGCACTACTTCTACATACGCTATGTAGTCAATTTATACTAGTGTATACATTGTATAAAAGGTTATTTTTTCATCCAGTGTAAGAGTCTTATAGACCCTTTTACTACATAAGGAAATGTGTTATCTGGGAATATGAAGCGCGCTTCTTCTTTTTGGAATGTTCGGTGTGAACACACTATTAATGCTTTAAAATGGCATATAATAGTGCATAAGAACACAAATTGGGATTTAATCCAGATTGTAAAGCAGAATTGCTTGTGTGCTTCACAGAGAAGACAGTCCCAAAATGTAATGGAAAAAAGATGGTAATTATAGATTAAAAATAGTCCAGTGTTAATCTGATTTTTATGTGACCTGTGTTTTTATGGTTATTTAAAGATTGCTTTGTGTAAAGGTGTGTACAGTTTCTGACTAGAGTTTCTAGCTTCCATAACAGTTAGGATGCTCCCTTAAGAAGGCAGCTGCCTATGTGGGCTATGGGCAGCAAGGTACCTCACTAGTAGGTTTTGGAACAGAGCTTTTGTATTTAAATAGGCAAGTTTGCACAAGCATGTCTATGTGTAAGTCTCTGCATTTATCTCCATGACTCTGTCATTGCTTATTCCCAGGTTAGCTTGCAGCTCTTCTGCACTGAGTGCTTTAAAAACTTTAATGCTTCTCCTGCAGGGAAGGCGCTCCTCTCTGTTCTACACAGCAGCTAGTGGGGAAAGAATAGCACAGGGTGGAGATCACTGATCTCAGAGCGAAGAGAGACAGACAATCTTTGCAATTTATATTTAACAAAGCTAGATTAGGCTGGGTCACATTCAGTCAATTCATTTATCTGCCTAATGTGAATCAGATTACTGCACTGGTGCTGGTGCTTTTGGGAAAGCATGAAAGCGAAGCTCATCTTAGATGAGTGCCTTGGTTTAATCTTTTGCTTATAGCACCATATTAATATATATATACTTTATTATGATGATTACTTCTAAGACAGTCAATAAATATTAAATAAGTTAGATCTTTTGTTGTGTTTTATTTATGTCCAAATACTACAGAGATCATAAAATCATAAAATTCAGCGGCATAAATGATTATCCCCTTTGACTAGCAATGAATCAAGACCACATCCTCACCAAACCCAGACATCTTCCAGACACACACATGGCTACACACTGTCTTTGACCAGCTGAGTTCATTCTCGGTCAGCATGTCTTTCACTTGCGAGTCATATCTCAGGGAACAGATGTGCAGCTCTTCCCTGAGGCTCAGCTTGAATAAATGAATGTTCACAGGATGTTTCCACCACAAGTTAATTCTTTCAGAAGACTTTCATAATGGAGTTCATGGCTTGATGAATCAGACTAATCAAAGGCTGAAAGACAGAGCAGGGGATTGTGAATCAGATGGGAATTGAAATAATTTGAGAATAAACTAGATGACTTATGCCTTATCTTCCTCGCTTTCTCCCTCCATCTCTCCAGTTCTCTCTCTCTCTTTCCATCAAACTGTTTCTTTTCCCTCTCTGTTCCCTCACTAGCAGTTACAGTAGTCAGAATACTAATGCCCACTGCTGTGTTAAGCAGTCTGACCCCTGCAGTCTCTTTTTGGTTTCTACAGTTAATACCTCATTGAGAAATACCACACAATTAAATGAGAACATTACATAATGGACTTCTGTTGTTTCAAAAGCTAATTATGAATACAACAAATGAAGCCCGATCCAATCATTAACTGTATTCTCGAAAGAAAACACTTTGCATCATAAGATTATAAGATATGACTTCATGAATCATTCTTCTCCTGAAATGCATCCCATGCTGGTTTTATAAGATTGTTCAAACTTCAGGGAATATTTTTAGTAGGACTTTTTTTTATTTTTTATTTTGTTTTATATTTATAAAAAAAAAAAACACACACATTATATGATATTGATGAGAGGATTTTTATCAGCTGCTTACTTATGAGAAAGCTAAAGTTTTTCAGGCATCATATTGCGATATAAAGTCAAAGTTCAGTGATTTTAAGTCACAATTAACCCTTCACAAAGACCTGCCCCACTTAGTTACTGTTGCTATGTCCGACAAGCCATGGGGCTCTCATGCCACACATCATGTTCTCACGCAGTGAAAAAAAAAGTATAATAATATATACACATATGTCAGCAATCTCGCTCTTCATTTCATCTTCTCTTACTCTTGCTGGTTTGTGTGTCGGCTGTTGTTAGAGAGGGGAGGTGGATGAGATGTGATGCCATTTGGGCAGATGGCTTTATTAGAGCTCTGTTGAGAGGATGAGGTTGGGGTGGGTTTATCTGACTCTGCTGTTAAGATTAGGTTGAAATATTGCCAGGTCTAATTGAAACAGGAATTTGTGTAACAGAGGGACAAGGCAAGATTTGCATATACAAATGCAGTGCAAAAGTGTGCTGTATGCAACTTATACGTGGCTTCTTTATACCACAAATAGTCTATCTAATCAATTATTTTGATTTTAAATCTGAATGATGTTAAAGTTACTGAAAAGGGCCTTTCAGGATTGAAAACTTTGTATTATATAAGCATTCAGAAAAGTACCTGAATGTGGAGGATGCCAGGACGTGAAGTTAAGAGCAACACAGCACAGTAATACAATCTTTGATAAAGATATTCATGTTTAAACTCGATAAATATACTATAAAAAATATCATATTCTATTCAATACCTTTAAACAGGTTTATATTTTAAGTTTCTAAACATGGTACTTCTTTGACCAAATGTCTGAGCATACAGTAATTTGCTCTCAGATGTATTATGTTTTGTTGTTTGCTTTGGTAGTGAACAGGCTTACATGGTAGATTAGATGCCATTTTCAGCGCAATGTCAAATGTTATTGCTCATTAATCTCAGCTCGAACAGCCAAAGCATTCCATTATGTTTAACATTAGATGTTCCAGTCAATTTTTCATTTTGGAGAAATGCATATTTGAAATCACAGACACAGAGTTCTCATGATATAGTGTTTTTGTTGCATTTGTGGAGGTGCTATCAACTGCTGTTGTCATTAAATATTCTCACTCATTTTCCTTTTCTTTCCCTTAATTCAGGGCCGTGCTTAGATCCGCTGATCTCTCCTCTCTACGCGTCCTCTTTCCATGCTTCCTCCAGATATAACTTTTTTTACTCTGCACACTTCGCCAAACTGTACGGTAAGTGACTATGCCACAAAAATTATGGGTTGGGGAAAGAAGTTTGAATAGGTTTTATTGAGAATAATGAAGTCAAATAATATTATCCTTCTCTTCTCACACTTATTTAGCATATATATTGTAAGATACAATTAGCATCTCTGCTGGATTGGTTCCCTTTTGAAGCTAAATGCTTTGCTTCTTTGTGAATAAAAACATCTGTTACTATATGTGACATTACTGAGCTATGAATAAAAAAGAAAATACTATATTAGAGAATGTAAATGTCACAAAATTACATGAAATATAGGTGAAATGCTGCCCTTAATGTTGACTTCTTCAAGATTCAGCAAGTATCAGTCCTATTGTCCTATAGTGTTATATTGTCAACATGAATATGTTTTAGGCAGTAGAGCAGTCTGGAATTTTATCCCAGTCCATGAAAAGGATGTTTGAAGTCCCAAGAATGTTTTTTTTATCAACTGAATTTCTCAAATGTTTGTGTGATGATGCATTTGTAAGTTGCTTTAGATAAAAACATCTGCTAAATGCCAGGTTCTGTCATATAACTGTAGATGGCACAAGCTAATGGTTTGTTAACGCAAACGGATGATATTCGGTGTTAAACTACTTGACACAAGCTGATTGGTTCATGTTGCATACGCAGCTAATGAGCTTACTTAAAGCATTTCACAGTGCATTTGCAGAGTTCCTCTGAAACCCTTCCTATTCCCCAGCTCCACCTGTATAGATCGGCTGCAGGTTAATCTATGCTAGTTGTGCAACAGCAGAATGTCTTAACACTCACAGCACCATATCGGTGTATGTATTGCAGTAGCAAGTTCCTGTACTTGCTTTGCAACAGCAGCAGCAATTATCTACAACAACAGCAATAAGTAAAAGAAACAGCAGCTTAGCAGATCTATTCCGCCAAGACCAGATACATTAACATTGTCATATCCATTAACATGCTAAAATCTTCAGAGAGTTGTCATGATAGATATTAATGAATGTAAATGTGCTGATGTAGGGAGTAGCGGCTGGTCTCCATCCCCTTGGGACAGGCAGCCATGGATGCAGATTGACTTGGGGAGAAAGTATCGTATCATGGCCATTGCTACTCAGGGTACCTTCAACTCTTATGACTGGGTCACCAAATACATGGTGCTGTATGGGGACCGATTCGACGCATGGACTCCATATGTCATGAGAGGAGGCAACATGGTAAAAATGATCTTTGTTTTATGAGTGTTTGGAACATGAACAAATATAACTTGTCCTGATTAAGTGGTTCATGACAAGTCAAAAACACATTTTTATCTTTTATGACCTTGAATATGACTCATTCAATCTAAATTTAAAATTCAAATAAGTTTTTGTTATGTTTAGTTGTAGGGAAGATAAGTGGTGTATTCGTTAAATGGTGTCTAACATTCATAGAGCCTTTAATATCAGCTTCTTGTGCCTCTCAGACGTTGCCTGGCAACTGGAATTACTACCAGGTGAAGAGGAACGTCTTTCATTATGCGTTCACTGCCAAACATCTGCGCATTTATCCCATGGGCTGGAATACTGAGAACGGAGGCAAGATCGGCCTTCGGGTAGAGCTGTACGGCTGTCCTTACGGTAAACAGCACACAGAGTCACTGTGAACAGCTAATGTTTTATCAGCAGCCAAGAACTTTATCTTAACATGATACAGAAAATCTCCTCAGTGCTTTGTAATGTTAACTGATCCTTTGGGTTGTACTGCAGAAAATAATTTTTTCAATCAGAATTTTGCTTGATCTCCAGTAAATATGTCCTACATGTGTTTAAGAAGGAAAATAGAAAAATAGTGAGGTTTATGAATCCATTTTAACAATCTAAATGAAGCTGAAATAAAGTTATTTTTACTTATTGCAAAACGTAATGTATAATCATTTTCATTAATTCAACAGCTAGACACATTGGCTCATCTATTTTGCTTCCAATACAGTTTTCGACATTCTATTTTAAACCCTTGACCTTTGACCCTAACAGACTCATATGTGATGCAGTTTGAGGGGGATGACATGGTGGCGTATTCATTCCCACGGGGCAGGATGAGGACACTTCAGGACTCATATGCTTTAAACTTTAAGACCTTGGAGAAGGATGGTGTTCTCCTGCACAGTGAGGGTCTGCAGGGAGACTCCATCACTCTGGAGCTGAAGACTGGACGCCTCTACTTACAGATCAGCCTGGGTAATGATGACATATCTATCTATCTATCTATCTATCTATCTATCTATCTATCTATCTATCTATCTATCTATCTATCTATCTATCTATCTATCTATCTATCTATCTATCTATCTATCTATCTATCTATCTATCTATCTATCTATCTATCTATCTTAGGACATGTATTTCTGCTCTTTTTCAGGGAGTAGCACAGTCCATAACACGGATGGGATGACTACGATGATGCTGGGAAACCTGCTTGATACTCAGCACTGGCACTACGTCACAATCAAGCGCTACGGACGAGAGGTTAATTTCACCCTGGACAGCCAGACAGAGACTGCTATCCTCAACGGAGAGTTCCAGTACCTTGATCTGGACAAGCAGGTGTTATGTTGGATTTAACACATGAAACTATTAATGCACACATCACTAAATGAATTACATTTGTTGAGAAGATTTAAATGAGGAATTCAATGATCCCTGCATCCTCATCATAACAATTTATCCATTTGTCTTTAGATTTATATTGGAGGTGTGATTGAGAAAGACGTGCCCCATCTGCCCGGTAAGGTTAACTTTCGTGGCTGCATGGAGAACGTCTTTATCAATGGAATCAATATCATCTACAGGACACAGTACCAGGAGCCTGAAATTCGACTAGCTCCTAAAAAGGTATGTAGAGTTTTCCTAATATTCACCCAAACAACAACAAGAGTGTAATTTAGGGTGAATTATTAAGGGATGTCGAAACTCATATGGTGTTACATTTGAATGACCATTGTATTGCATTTGCTTAATATTTGAAATGTTTATTTGTACATTTACATCTTCTCATCTGCCCTTCTTCAGAAAAAGATGCATTATACTTGCCGTGATCTCCTCTGGAAGCCTATGACCTTTGCAGGGCCCAACAACTACCTACAGCTGCCCGGCTTCTTCCGGAAGAACCGTCTGGCGGTGAAGTTTAAGTTTCGCTCATGGGACTACACAGGGTTACTGATGTTCACCAGGTTTGCAGATGAGTTGGGCTCTCTGGAGCTGGGCCTCAGTGAAGGACAAGTCAACGTCACTCTAATGCAGCCTGGAAACAAGAGATTACGCTTCGCTGCAGGTATGATTAAAGACTGTGTCCATATAGCATTTGTTATGACATTTTGTTTCTGTAAGATAATACTGGACGGAGCACCTGCAGATCAAAAGTTTAGCAGAACCAAAACAAATATTATCCTATTTTGCCTTGTCCCAGGGTACCGTCTCAATGACGGCTTCTGGCACACGGTAGACCTGACCGCCAAAGACAACTTATTAACTATCACTATAGATGAAGATGAGAGCTCACCACTGAAGATCACCAACCCCTTCACGGTTCGTACAGGAGACCGCTACTTCTTCGGGGGTAAGTAACAGATCACAAAATATAGGGAAGGTTAGTCTGTTGTTATGATTCAGTGCCACATGAGTAATACTGAGTGACTTTCTTCTCTGTCTCAAAATTTACCGTAAAACAACATTAATGTTTACAATAATATGCATGTTCAATCTGTTATACATAAATATGCACATCTAATGCCATAAATGTTGCCTTAATGTCTATAATCTATACTAAATGTGAATGAATGTATTCAGTGCTTGTTTTTTAGTTGCATAGCAGATAACTAGATGTATATTATGTGATGTGCTTCAGGTTGTCCTAAGACCAATAACACGGCTCGCTGTGTGACCAAGCTGTCTCGCTTCCATGGCTGCATGCAGCAGATCTTTATAGATGATGAGCCGGTGGATATAGACGTCATGCTGCAGAGGAAATGGGGCAGATATGCCGAAATTCTGCTGGGCACCTGTGGAATCACTGATAGGTGTGTGTGAGTGGGTGGGTTGTGCCAACACTGTCCTCAAGAAGCCAAGCGAACAGTCCTCCTGCATGTAAAATACAAAATGCCTTGTATAGTGGAGATCAAACATATCATTAGCTTAGCTCTGTTGTATCAATATATCAATGGGAAGTCACCACCATGATCTAAAAACTAGAAATTTAGAGATCTAAAATTTAGTGTTCATTTCTTATCTTGTGTTTTTTTTTTTTTTTTTTAGGTGCTCTCCAAACCCTTGTGAACATGAAGGCAGGTGTATTCAGTCCTGGAATGACTTCCTGTGTGTGTGTAACAACACAGGCTACAAGGGGGAAGTTTGTCATAACTGTGAGTGTCCTTAAGGAGATTCCTCTGTATCGACTTTATATTGGTGAACCATGAGAATTAAGCCTGTCACTGTCTTTTTCTCCATCTCAGCGGTCTACAGGGAGTCATGTGAGGCCTACCGACTGAATGGGAAGTACTGGTCAGGCAACTACACCATAGATCCAGATCTGAGCGGACCACTGAAGCCTTTCTCAGTCTACTGCAATATGTGTATGAAGTAGAAGAGACAGACATGTTGAATGCAATTTTGAATAAGTTGACATGGTAAGCTAAGGTTTATCCTATAACATTTGTAGTGCAAAAATCATGGACCGTCATTGAGCACAATCGCATGAAAAGCACCAAAGTGAGTGGCTCCACCATGGATCGACCGTATATTGGGGACCTCCAGTATGTAAATGCATCGTGGGATGAAGTCACTGCCCTAGCAAACACTTCCTTATACTGCGAGCAATGGATCGAGTTCTCATGCTACAAGTCACGCCTCCTCAATACTCCACGTAAGTTATTAGATTATTAGGTAATTTGTTATTATTTAAATATTAGTTATGTATTTACAAGGTACGTATCACACTGACAGGTGGAAATCAGTATGTGGAATATCCTTGGTCATCTATAGTAAGTGATTGGAACGAATGGGATAATTAAACCAAAAATTATTTTTCAAATGAAATTTACTTACCCTCGTGTTCCAAGCCTTTTTAATTAGTTTGATCAGTGCTACTTAAAATGTGAATTTCTGAAGACAATCCTGTTAGTCCATACAACTCCTGCAACTACACTCCATGCATTCTGAAGCAATATGAAATGTTCTGTGTGAAATTTAACTCATTAAAATCTTTAATATCTTAAAATCACAAGCATTTGTGAGGCAATTAGCAATGGCCGATTCATGAACAAATCATAAACTAGAGCTGGATCTTTTTCAATGAATCAGTTCATGCAGTTCACAAAACTGGTCTGAATAATTTGTTCACAAATCAAACTGGTCCGGCTCTGGAGTTCGACTCACTGATTCAAAATCTAGCCATAGCAGTTAACAGCTCACTAGATGTTCAATAAGTAGAGTATTTGAGTTAGTAGTGACTTATGCCTTAAGAAGACAGAGAATAAAATGTTGTTATGATACATTATGATATTTCTTTTTTTATAGTTTTTTTTTATATAGATTTTTTTTTTTTGGGGGGGGGGGGTGCTTGACATCCCCAATACTAATTCACTTTTATTATATTGAGAAGCATGGACAAGGAAAAAAAAACTTTGCATTCAACAGTACAAATAAACTCATTTTAATGTTGCGGTGTACTATATAGGCAGTCATCACTATATAGCTGAACTATATAGCGTAGTAGAAGACAAACCTTGCATAAAGGAACCACAGCTGAGTTTTGGATAGCTGTTGAAGTACTGATCTTAGCTAAGATCTTAGGAGAATCAATGCAGAAACACTAGATACTACTGAACTGCCAGAACCTTGAACATACTAAGTGTCACTGAACTTCTCAGCATTTTTAACACTTCTAGGAATCCTATCAGTCAGCGATTTGGGTTTGCAAAGTGAGACTGGCTTGCCTGCACTACCAGTGTTTATGCCACTTCTCCCCAGTTTTTCTTTGGTTTCATTTATTGCAAACAGATGGACGGCCTTACACTTACTGGATTGGTCAGCATAATGAAAGTCATGAATACTGGGGAGGAGCTTTCCCTGAAAGTGGGAAATGTGGATGTGCTGTCAATCAAACTTGTACCGACTCCAAGTACTGGTGCAACTGTGACGCAGACTACCGCCAATGGTGAGAATGAACAAACAAATAAACTTTTCTCTTTCCCTTTTTTTTTTTTTGTCATCCAAGCATGCCTTTTACAAGAGTTTGTTTGGCGATATTTTATATTATTAAACATAGAAAATAAATGAACTATTCATATACTATGTATAACTGTGTACAAAACCATGTATACATGACTGTTCAAAAGTTTGGGGACAGTAAGGGTTTTTTTTTTTGAAAGAATTTCAAATAAATGCTGTTAATGTTCATTTTAATTTCTTAATGGTGGTGTATATACAGTATAAGTACAATTTAAACATTATTTGATTATTTTAAAGGCTAATTTTAATTCACTAGGTACTCAGATAAAGGCTACCTGTCGTTCCGAGACCACCTGCCCGTCAGTAGGATTGTGATAGGAGACACGAACCGCACCGGTTCAGAAGCACGCTATAGTGTTGGAGCACTGTACTGCCATGGAGACAGTGAGTAATGAATATTAAAAAAGATAACATGGATGAAAAGTCTATTTACAGTAATAAGAAGATCCGTCCTGACATGTGAGTAAAGGGAAATATAAAGTCATTTGATTTTTATCACAAAATAAACATAAAGCAAAGCAGAATTATATGACCCTAAAGGGGTTTATTTGAATGGATGAAATTATCCAGTACTCTCATTAATACACGGATATTTATTAAATAAATCAATAAATTGGTGTGAAATGTTCATTTCTGTTGTATATTTGTATATTTTTATTCTGCTGTATTTTTGCACCGATATGTTGATGGGAAATCCTTCTCTCAGGGAGTATCTGGAACACCATAGCGTTTACTAAGGCCACCTATCTGACGTTCCCCACCTTCAAGCCTGGCACCAGTGCCGACATCACGTTCCACTTCAGGACCTACCGAACTAACGGAGTGTTTGTGGAAAGCTCTGATGACCACCTGCGTAATTTCTTACGAATTGAACTCAATTGTGAGTGTTGTTTCAATTGCAGTGGGCTTGTAAATCCCATTGTAAATCCCAAAAATATATGGTGTACATCTAGTGATTCTGATGTCTCCTTCATCCGTTTCTGCTTAAAACTTTCACAGCTACAACTGAGGTGGTATTCATTTTCATGGTGGGTGATGGGATTAGAAATGTGACTCTGCGCTCTCCTAAACCTCTCAACGATAATGAATGGCACTATGTAGAAGCTGAAATCAATGTGAAATTGGCACGTCTCAAGGTTGATTTCCTGCCTCCGGCCATTCATAAGTTTCCGGGCCAAACCTACATCACTATGAAGTTCACACAACCCCTGCTCGTAGGTAAGAATCATTGAGTTTCAGGCAAGTTGATATGAAAACATTGCTTTAAGCAGTTGATGCAAAAACATACCATGCATCTGTATTCAGGGGCAGCCAATCACACCCTAAGGCCTTTTCTGGGCTGTCTGCGTGGGCTGAGGATGAACGGGGTGCCTGTGGATTTGGAGGGTAAGGTTGACGAGAGAGCTGGCATACGTAGGAACTGCACCGGAGCGTGTCTGAATGCCTCCATACCGTGTCGAAACGGAGGCCAGTGCATTGATGGCTATGTTTCATACATCTGTGACTGCAATAACACAGCCTTTGATGGCTTTTACTGTCATTTAGGTGAGTTAACACACATTTGCATATGCTCTCTCACACTTACGCTGGCACAAATTGACATGGTGCAATACAGACTACAGCTGTTTCCTAATAAACATATGCAAATTCGAAATTGTATCTTTTCAGCTTCATCTGGCGAAAGACTAATTATTACAAATGCATTTTAATTTCATGAAATCGAGATTAGGAGACTTTAAAGATTAAAACTGATTCGAGGGAAGGATAAAAAATGAAAGAAGCAAGCAGACTGGTGCCTCTGAGAGTCTGTTAAAAAAATTAACTGCGTGAAAAAGAGAGTGACAGACTTTGGCTTTTGTGTCTACTTTCCATTTCAAGCCTATATATCAGAGCTGTACTTGTCTGTTCCATGCATTATCTGCATTTTTGGATAATCTGTGGAAATTTGTAAGATCTTTGTCTTTGAGCTGAATTATTATTATTATTATTTCATTTTTCAATAAATCTTAAACACTCATCACTAGCAGGATTCATAATGGGCTCATTAAGTCATATATTTGGCGTTCTGCCGATTGAATCTACAGTAAATTAGTAGGGCTGTCAAATGAGCTGAGCACCCATTTATTATTCACTTATAAATAGATTATAAATTAATGAATTATACACTTATTATTCAGAACATTTCTAACAAATCAGTTGTTTAATGATTCAATGACTTGTAAAACAGTGGCTACACAATATGCATAATATACATAATATACATGCATAATATATAATATACATACTTCCCTACTAATGTAGAATTCATAAAACAGTACCCACTGCTCAGATGACCTACTACTGTCCAGTGGACACTCCCATGAGGCCACAGTTGAGGTTTGTGAATGGCCATGTACAGATGCAACTGATGCTGGAAGGTCATATAACAATGAAAACATGTCGAATGTTGTCCAGATTATATTCATTCTACATACATATATGCATGTAGAGAGAGTATGCAATTTAGGATGCTGTCAGTCACTTGTTTTGTTAAGAAATCAACATTTTTGAATGAACTATTAGAGTAAATTATTCAATGACTCTGTGGTGAGTTTGGAACATCGTACTAACAAATTACACTTTCTATTTCAGTTCTGAATTCAGCCCATCACTTGTTTTGTTTCTGTATGAATCAGCATTTTGAATGAATCACTTGAGTGATCCTCCTGGTGTAACTATGCAACCTGCAGAAGAAAAATACTGTAAAATCTAACAAACAGTTAAAAAAAAACTTTTTAACTGCAGTGCTGCTCAACCAATAATAAATTAATAATAACTGCTTGTACTAGAATATTATAACAAGTCTATACTTTTCGAGGTTTGACATGTTATTATGTCAATTTTTGGTAAAAACAAGCATGTCAAAGGAGTGTCCATGAGACATGACTTGACATAAACAACATTTCTACTTGTGCCACATCCTTTTAGATATTGGGGCATTCTTTGATGTGGGAGCCTGGTTGCGTTATGATATCCGCAAAGAGCCGATTTCCTTTGATGCATGGTGGGCAAACTTATGGATAGAGCCTCACTGGCACAACTTTACCCTCGGCTACAACACGACAACTGATGACATAGAGTTCAGCTTCAGCACTCTACAGGCCCCAGCTGTGCTGCTGTATATCAGCTCCTTCAGCAATGATTACATCGCCGTCCTGCTCAAGAAAGATGGTAAACACACACACACACACTCACCCGATCACACCAGATCAAACAAAACATTAGCTTTAGCACTGATGTCACCACCTCTACAGGGACTCTTTCGTTGAGATACCGGCTCGGGATAATAAGCTACAAATTTAAGCTGACTGACAGAAACATGGCAGATGGCTTCCCTCATTTCGTCAACATCACCCGACACAACTACACCATATGGACACAGGTAGGATCTCAAACTAGATCTATGTTTAGTGTTATTAGCATAGCAAGAGCACACTGTTTGTATGTGTATTTGTACCTGGATCTAGGTGGATTACATGGATCCATGGATTGAGAAGTTAATACCAGGAGAGATTCCCAGATTTGACTCACCGAAGTCTATATTCTTGGGTAGAGTCATGGGTAAGGCGAGCATGTTTATCTTAACTTGTTGCCCGTGGATGAAAAGTTGCATTTACTATATATTTTTTTTCTTCTTCATAGAAGTGGGAGGTGTCGACTACGAAATTCAGAGACACAACAGTCCAGGCTTTATGGGCTGTATATCAGGTGTCCGCTATAATATTTTTGCCCCACTGAAGGCCTACTTCCGACCTAATGTAACCAATCCACCAGTGACGACTCAAGGCTATGTGGTGGAGTCTAACTGTGGAGCGTTTCCCCCCGTCTTAGGATATGTCCCTTGGGAGGATGACCCCTGGTTCACTGGCCTGTGTAAGACTACACATCCTGACATTCACATGAATGCCTTGAAACATACCATTCAAATGATTTTGGTTTGTTTGTTTTTTGAAAGAAATTAATACTTTTATTCTGCAAGGATGCATCAAATTGAGAAAAATAAGCATATTAGAATAATTTCTGAAGGATCATGTGATGCTACGCAGCACAGGAATAAATTGCATTTTAAAATATATTATAATAGTAAGCAGTTATTTTAAACTGTGTATATATTACAATATTACTCTTTTTTTGTTACTGTAAATTTTGTGATCAAACTAATGTATCTTTCAGATACATTTAAAATCAGACCCCAAAATATTTGAATGGAAGTGAAAGTAAATAATTATAGGGTGAAATAAAGTAAATCGGACTATTTCAAATAGATATGGTCTAATTTATCTGAATTTAACCTTTTATTACTTTTGATCAAGTTATTAGTGCATGCACTGTAAAAAGGATTGGTTTTAAACAACTGTAACTTTTTTACTCTTACAGTATGTTATGATTATCGTACTCTACACTGTGATTAAAGGTTGTTTTTAACCCCCAATTAATGTTTTTCTTTCTTTTTTAGTCTTTGATTACATTCATGATGATGTTACCCCACCTTGGATGACACGTAAGTTTACAGTCACACTCAATTGATCTTGTTTTAAAGCATATTTACAGCTATTTCTTAAACTTCTATTATACCTAATGCTTTTTGTCAGATTTCCACCATCCCCCTAATAAAAGTGACAAAATTCCCCCAAAACGATTTGTATTTATAGTTCTTTATTCTGTTATTCAGCATTTCAGTGAGTTCTGCAAATGATGCTGATCTTCAAGAGTGCAAACCATGATTTTAAAATCCACTTAATTTGCAGAACACAGGATTAGGGAACATAAGCTTCTGCATAAGGACAGTCTTCCGCACATGACAGAAACCTGGCTTAATCAGTGATAGCACGTCATGTAGAGATAAAATTCTGTATGTGGAATAAATCAAGGTGTGATAAGCGTCAGATCTTTACAAATGACCATATTCCAGACAGACAATATGTAACTGTTACACTGATCTGTTAAATTAATTTTGTTGTTGTGAATGTTATCCAGAACTTCTATTCGAATACTAACAAGAATTAGAAATGAAAGCCCATCAGAACAATACAAGATATTTTTTTTTAATAAAAACTTACATTTTAAAATTTATTTATCAGCATGCTTATGCGTTTTTGCAATCCTCCATCGTTCCTTCACACAAATCCACTTCTTCTCTAGATGTCCGATTGTCTTTTTTTTTTCAGATAAACTAGACTTGACCCACAACAAAACACATTTAATCCTTAATTCAACAAAAAAATGAACATTATGTCATCATTTACTCACTTTCATGTTGTTTCAAACCTGTATACTGTTATTTTGAAAAATACACAAAAATAGAATTTTGAAGAATCTTCATGCAGCTCTTTTCACAGCAGTTCTATGAATTGGGTTGCATGAAAAAAATAGTACATGTTTTAAACCACATGAGAGTAAGTAAATTATGCCAAAATGTTCATTTTTTTGATGAATTATCCCTTTAAATAGTTACAGTTTGAGCAGTCAGCAGTCTCTCCTGTGAATTATGCAACATGATACAAATTACTGTATGTTAAAGCCATCATTTGCAGACAGCCCAGCCAGAGCACTGTAAGAGTATTAAGTTTAAAGCTAACAACTGCTCTCTCTCTCTCTCTCTCTCTCTCTCTCTCTCCCTCTGTCTCTGTCTCTCTCTCTTTCTGTGTGTATGTGTGTGTGTGTGATTTTCTTCACAGTAATCGTGACAGTGTCTCTGATGCTGCTCTTCCTGATCCTGTACAGCCTCTACATTTACCTGTACAGGTACAAAGGCAGTTACCACACTAACGAACCGAAGCAGCTGGAGTCCCCCAGCTCTGCTCGGCCCCTCACTGATACTCTGCGCAAGGATAGAAAGAACCTGCCGGAAATAGAGGAGGAAAGTCCCAATGAATAACAGGGAGGTAAATGGTGAAGACTGAGAAATGGGTTGCAAATGTAATTTTTTTTTTAATGTATTTTTTGCCTTTGTGGTGATATTACTATATTTATTTTTCTGTCCCATTATTTGTATTGTATTCGGTGCTTTTGGTAGAGCTCAAAATAAGCAGGCTAGAGACAATTTACCATTCAATCAATGAGCACGAGCAGTGCAGGCCGACTGAAGTGCCTCAGCAACATTACAGGAAACTTTAAAAGACCGATCCAGGGTTCCCACAGTCATAAAGATCTGGAAATATCAGGGAATTTTACAACTGGGATTTCCAGGCCTAGAAAAATACAGTAGATTCAGGAAATGATTACAATCATGGAAAAGTCATGAATAGTTGTGCTGTAAATATATATAGTCATGCCTGTATCAGTGGTATTTTATTGGTTACAAATTAACTTTTTGTAAATGTAATCAAATTATTTAAAACATATCTTTTTTTTAAATCACAATTGGCTGGACAACTGCAAAAACAGACATTTCTGTAGTCAAAATAAATATTTCTACTTATGACTTATCTAGTTATGTAATAAAAATCTAAAAAACATAAATTGATGGAAAATTTTTAAATGAACTGGTCTAAGGTTGTGGGAACCCTGTATATACTAAGTGAAAATTTTGCCTCATTATTGTGTACTGGCAGAAGTAGTGTAGATTTAAGTGAGTTCGATAGCCATGTCGTTGTGCTCATGAGAGAATCTGTACAAAAGCATTGTAGAGATGTTTACACATCTGTTTTAACCACTTAAACTTCATTAACGAATGGAGGATTTAGAATTTGCTCAGACATAGCTAATGGTATATATGTGCTATACAGTGCTTATAAGAGATGAAGAGGTAAATGGCATTGAATGGCTTCAGCTTCTTTAGAGCACTATGACTTTAATGTGCTGAATAATAACCTGTCTATTCTGTGGCATATCAAAATCTGCAGAAAGGCGTTTTTGTGATAGTAGCCATATCAAATGCTGATTGTGAACAGCATTATGAAGTTTAATATTCAGAAACATTTTTGTGACAATGACACACAATAGGCCTCATGAAACAAGCTGAAGATATCGGAACCATGAAAGTGTTTTGAGCCCAACGAGTACTGAAACAGGGAGTGTACTGTATGTCTCAGGGTTGGTAACAGTGGTCATGACCCATGTTCTTCTCACTGCTGCTACAGCAACACACACACACCAGCCTTTTCAAGCCATCCTCAAGACATTTTGACTCTGAAATAAAATTTCAATTCATATTTCAGAGACCTAAGAGTACATGAATGCAGGCAGGTAAAACTGTACTGTGTCTGATTATAATGATGCCACAGAGCAGTGATTGGATTTGAAGCTCTTTTCCTCCTTGTGCCCTTTTCTGTCTTTCCAAGAGAGTTCAAAATTATATCGTTGCTTATAATAGAGTACAATGATGTCATTTCCATAACATACTCATGTCACGTGATTGATGAAAAAGCATTTTAGACCAGCGATTCTGAACCAGGAATATTTTTGACTTTACTGTTAAATATATGAAACAGAAAAGAATGATAGATTAAAAAAAAAAATGTTGAAATTAATATAATTATTATTTTAAAAAAATAATAGAAAAATCAGTTTAATGAAGAAAAAAACATATTTTGTAATGTGTGTAAGTTTTACATTTGTGTGTTCTGTTTTTCCATCCATAATTCTGCAACTATGAAGGGGTACACTTTGGAACACTTTTTTAGACTTTTTATAGTGTGGAACCTCTGAAGGCTGAATGTGTTCACTTGTAGTTGTGGAATCTACATATTGATCAGAAAAAGACAAACAAACCATGTTAGCTATGGATCAACAGTAACTGAGTGACAGAAATACTCAAAATAGCACCTCTAGAATACAGAGCAACGGCAGACTTAACGTGTTATGGTAGGTCTGTTACAGATCTAATATCATAAATTACAATCAGTTTGTTAAAGGGATACTCCACCCTAAAATGAAAATTTTGTCATGTTGTTCCAAACCTGTAAAAGCTCTGTTCGTCTTCAGAACACAATTTAAGATATTTTGGATGAAAACCTGGAGGCTTGAGACTGTCCCATAGACTGGCTAGTAAAAAATAGTGTCAAGGTCCATAAAAGGTATGAAACAAAAATAACAACTTTATTCAGTTATTCCTTTGTCAACGGTCTCCTCCCTGTGACTCCTTATCACTGTACAGTGTATGCTCATCTGTGTCCTCTGCGACACAAGGATGGATGCTGCGCTGTTTTCTTTCAAATCAAAGCTAAATACACGTAGAAACAGCGCATCCTTGTGGTGCGGAGGACACAAAAGAGCACACACAGCATGTTGATATGAAGTGACCCTTTAAGGGTAATTTAAGATGAGATTTTCATCATAATAGAAATAGTCAGAAATAATCATGAAGCAGCCAATATTTTTACATGAGGTCACATATGAAAGCTTTCTTAGCACTGAGCAGATCAGCACAAGTCTGATTATTGTGGTCAAGAGGCTTTCACACATAACAGATGGTATCATGGTTTTATTACATTCATGCGTTTGCTGTAGGACACCATTATTGCTGCTGCTGCTTCTTACCAAGAGCTTAGAGCACTTCCATCATCTTTCCAGATGTAAAATGAGCTATATAATAAAAAGAGCAAATAAGGTGTATTATCTTTTGAAGCTATGCATTTTGCAAGATTTTTCATCAAAATGCAATAAAAAAAAAGAAGAATCCACTGCTTCCAGTGCCAGGCACATGTTTCTTTAACAGAGGCATAAGAGTTTTATTAAAAAGATCACATAATATTCATGCACAGATTATGCTGTTTATGTATATTTGTAAGTCCAGCTCTAACCTCTTGACCTCTGTCAGGTTTTGTCTTGTTTATTCTTTTTTTTTATGTATTCCTCATTCTTTAACTTCTTCCCTTCTATTGTCCTCTATAAAGCAGTGGAATACAAGCTATCCATTCATATTTACTTTGAAAAGTCTTGAATGCAGAATGAAATGCTACTGTATAGAAATATTAAATTGAACAGGGACAAACACCTCTCAGTCTCTTCATACTTGACATTTTCTTTAAAAACCAAAGTTTGGGAGTTGATGATCCTCAGACAAAAGTAAATGTAACCCACAGTCTGTTTTAGATGAATGTTAATGTGAAATGAGAAGCGAGCAGATTGTGTAAATGGTGTTGAGGGCTGGTTATTCAGCACTAGCTTGTGTCATGTGTGTTTGTATAATGACGTATTGTGTTTCAATACTGCAGCTAATTAGAGCGTTACCTCACTGACATACATAAGACTGAATGTTTGAAGAAAACATCACTTATTGGCACCTGGACGTCCATTTGATTCATTTGAAGAATTTTTTTTTTTTTTTTAATTGAATGCATTTTTGATATAAACGCATTGATTCACTGTGAATCTTTTCCAAATGCACCACATATTTAACAGTTCTGTTTGAACAAATCTGAAATCTTTTAGGCCCTTTATCTTGTGGATAAACATTAAGATCTCCAATGAAATAGAATACCTTTTAAAGGTATGGGGTCAGTAAGATTTTATTCAAGGGTATGTTGATTAAAAGTGAAAGTAAAGTAAGATTTCCAAAGGATACACACACACACACACACACACAATAACAGATACTTTAGGTACTAACATGATAAGCACTAAGACAACATCAAATGTATCTTTAAGGTACTGATATATAATAATACTAATTTAAAGGTACAATAAAAAATCTACCTTTTAGCTTTTGCCTGTGTATTTTTTTTTTCTGAGAGTATAGTAATATTTCATAATATTACTGCATTTACTGCAATTTTGGGCAAATAAATGCAGACTTTGTGAACATGATAAACTTCAAAAACATCCCAGACTTTTAACAGTAGAGTAAACCGCATCTGCTGAAGGTTCTTCCAGAAGTCCTGCTTACTAAGACTCTATAAATCCTAACTTTAAGGTTACAAATGTAAATGCTAAGCATTTGCCAAAGTTATTCCCATGAAAATGCCCAAAGTTAAAGATGAATTAGTTTCATGGAATCAGACAAAACCTTCTAATGGTATCCTCTTGCAAACAGGTCATTTCAGCTTTGTGGTCAAGTATTTATTTTGAGATTTCTTAATACTTTAGCACTGGTTTTGTTTGTGTCAGTCCTCATTGTAAATGACCATGACTGTGTAGAATTAACACAAATCCCAAATATCATTTTAATAAAAGCCTGAAGGACTCCTTCTATAATCAACTCCAGATTGGTTCATATCAAGTTTTTGTCATTTGGCAAAATTAACTTCAACAGATATACTTGCTTTTAAATGCATCTGTAAATTCAATTACACTTATCTTTTTCAGAAAGCTCTTGTCATGGGATTTAGTGTTTTGGGATAAATATAAAGCACAGAATATTTCAGATAAAGTTGTAACTAAAGTATTTTACAAGACACTTGGAACTATTTTCTCAGCCTCTTAAAATTACTGCCCACGTTTGCATTGAGTGGACATGTGAAATGCAATTAAAATTCTAGGGCATGTTGAACAAATATGGTTATAGATTTAGCTCTTTATTTTACACAAAATGTAACATATGACAGTCAAGACCAAACCCTAACTCTCGTTAGGCCTAATTTGTACACTCTTAGAAAAGCCTGCTGAACAATGTCCTTCACGTCACTCTTTAACTCACAGTTCACATTCAGTCTGTCGGTTTATATGGTTATTTTTGTTTATTTCTACAGAACATTAACAATATTTGACCTCATACAGTTTAAGCAGAGATGAAGATTAACTGCCTTAGTGCTATGTTAGCTAGAATGCTAATCTCTGACAACATGAGCCAGCTTTGTGCAATACAGCAAGCAGTTTACAGCTGATGAAAAGATAGAGATAGATAGATAGATAGATAGATAGATAGATAGATAGATAGATAGATAGATAGATAGATAGATAGATAGATAGATAGATAGATAGATAGATTACGGTAACAGGCTAACATCAAATGACACCAGGTTGCAGACATGTTTACTGAAGTTTGTGCTAAAGAGAGAAAATACTGACCTGACTGACTATAAGTGCAAATGTAACTATGAAATATTGCTTGATGTTTTGCACGACATAATATTTTGACCAGAAACAACAACGACGGCTAAGTGTGATGCATCCAGTTTACAGTATATATTGAGCATATAGATGTTATAGCTATTTCAAAAGCTTTTACAGAGCCTTATGAACGGAGACATGGGATTAAAAAAATAATAATTTATAATATTTTTTTCTTCCAAGACAGAAAAAAAAATGGTGCCGTCTATCAATATTCTGTATTATTGGTCATATAGTGCAAAAGTGGAATTGTAAATCTGAGAACACCTTTTGGTTTCTTTAGGTCATCATAGACATTATCACAAAGATGTAAACAAAAACGCTTGTTCGGACAATTCATTTAAACCACAGGTTAAGGTAGTGACATCACTGTCTGGTGGCATCATCAAATCAATCTGTGATGTCAGTGAAGTGCAAAGCATTGTGGGTAGGCAAAAAATGTATCAGGTAAATGTGGACTCAAAAAAAACATGTTTACACAATGTCGATTTCCCTCTCAATACCCACATACTTCAATGCATCAGCTTGACTGTACCTAAGAAGCAGGAAAAATCGTATTAGATCACAAAATGAAATGAAACTGCATATATGTGTGTGTATTTGTGATGTAACAGTATTAATGAAACAAACTAAACACACCTGTAGTCAAAAAAGAGCTCTTCTCCTCGCTGTATGGCTCGCTTAGCAAAGATTCCAATGCGGTGATCACCATTAACCATGACAACTGTAATAATACCAAACCAACGTGCTTAATAGCTTCAACTCAAAGTCTGTACTTTGATATTTATGTGATGAAATAAAGTACCTTTTGCATAACAATTGGGGTTGACCGAGTGGTTGGCAAATCGTATTTTATTCCCCTTTCGAGTGGCATCCACTACAAAGTCTGTAATTAAATAAAACATTATTTTTAAAAACACCAAACTGACAACTAAAAGACAACAATAATATAACAACACGAGTGATGCCAATACCATTGTTCAAGTTGAACAGAAAACTGGACATGTACTTGTCATAGATTCTGCCCCTCCTGTCTGCTTCATCCTGGGAAATAAGCTAAACACACACACACACACACACAATGCATCAATCAGTTCACTAAGAATACAACTTTCAGAAACATTACATCTAATGCTCTTCATTAGGGGTGTGTGTGATTTCCACGCACCTCTCCACAGTACTCAGAGATGAACTCATTCTTCTGGACTGGCTCTTTGATAAATGTACCCCACCCTGCAACATCAGATGGGGCCAGGAGCAGATGCTGGCAAACAGGTTAAACAACATTTATATCACCAAAGCATCTTCTGTATCTATTATTTCCCTTTGATTATCAGCATGTTGGCATACAATATTAGATAAATACTAGACAGACAGATACAGAATGATATACAGATAGATAGATTTATCTTTTACAGTGGCACATGAACTCCATACCTTCTTGAGTCCTCTCTGAATGCTGCAGTTCTTACAGGAGACCTGTTTGCTGTCCCAGTGGTCTGCGGCCCCACAGGTCATGCAGAGGTCAGGGTCACACTCCCGCACCGCCAGGTAACACGGACACTGCTTGGTGTTACACTGAGTCTTGCAGCGACAGCCAGGAAACCGATTCTGACCTAGCACGAAAACCCAGAGAAGAACTTAAAGCGACCTGTGAATATTTGAGGTTTTCTTATGAATAAAGTAAATGGATATTCAAAGTCACATAAAAGTCAAAATGGTACAATGATTTGTTAAAGTGTGTAATTTCTTCACTGCACCACTAGTTATCCTGTTTTGTTGGTGCCCCCTAGTGGTGTAAAGATATGGAAACAGGATCATTGGACAGAAATATGTAATTCCAGTATAGGCATTATATATCTACACAATAAAATATTTTGTAGTGTAAGATAAGATAAAGGGAGAGTGAAAGCATAACTTCATAGTTCATACAGTAAGAACTCTTTTCTTCAAAGCTTTTCTTCAAATTCTCATTAAACGTAACAAAAAGAAAATTTATTTTACTTATTAATTTTTAAATGTTGTTAAAAAGTGGTTGCTTTCCACCCATTTATTTTAAAACAGTGTAATACTGTATACTTGAATTTGAATGTAGTTCATGTGTTTGTATTTGTGTTGAACTCACACTCCCGATCGCACTGGCAGAACTTCTCACAAAAGTTTTGCGTCATCACACACGAGCAGGAGCTATCACACGGGTGCTCAGGGTGGTCACACGGCTGATAATTGTACACTTGATTGGATGAGTTGTCTGTAAGACAAATAGTAAGGGAAATAAAATCTATTCATTCTGAACAAAGACTTTCCAGTATGGTTCAAGCCATTTGTGATTACTACATAAATATTATTTTGTAGAACTTTTTAGAAACTGCACTTATAAAGAGCAATTATGTTAACATTTTACACTAAGGTTTGATCAACATGTATTATGAACAAACACCAATTACCTATTATCAACATATAGTGTAGATTAATAAATTAGTCCTAATGCATAAACTGTTAAAAATGAACCTTATTGTAAAGTGTTACTGCAATTTAAAAATGTAATAATTATATTTAATAGAAATCAAATATTTTAGAACTGAATTATACTGATCATAATTACTTTGACGATAAATAGGGTATTAGGCTATTTCTTTTTTCAAATTCTGACAGCATTTTAAATACTTCAAAATAATTTAAATATTACATTAAGAGCTGAAAAATTTAGATTATATTCTTGTCATTCTATACTGTTCAATATTTGTTTACAAAGTCTTAAAAAATATGTTTCTGTTCAAAGTGAATAAATGATTTCTAAAGGTACGTAATAAGCACATAAACAAACCAGGGGGACCTATTATGCAAAATTCACCTTCACATGTCGTTTGGACATAAATGTGTGTTGGCAGTGTGTGTACACAACCACCCTTATAATGATAAAAATCCACCCACTCCTTTTTTTAATCCCCATAAATAATAAGCAGTGTCTCCCAATGACCTGTTATCAGCATTGCTACTAATGTGATGTCACATTAGCCACAGGCCTCGCCCACGAAAGTTGACAGACACTTGACGTTTTAACATAGAACCGCTCTGAGCGAGTTCACAGCAAGTTGTGTATTAAGTGTTTATTTACAAAAGCTAGTTTTGCTGGAGCTTGAGCTCTTGAAGCTCCGCCCTCTTCCCTGGAGCACCAACTCATTTGCATTTAAAGGGAAAGACACGAAAATGGCGCATTTTGGCTCATACCCTAAAAGTGGCAATTTTAAGAAGATATAAAAAAATAATCTAAGGTATTTTGAGTTAAAACTTCACATACACACTCTGGGGACATCAAAGACTTATTGTACATGGGCATGATAGGTCCCCTTTAAACTGATCATTAATTTAACAACTGCAATTATTTGTCTGACTACTAATACCCAGCCAGAATAATCTCCCTAACTATAAACATAATGGATTTTCCTTCTGTTTCCATTCCCCAACCTGGACCTTATCTCAAGTCTGCTATTGAAATTGAGAGTCTTACCTTTCTTCAGCTGTATCTTTGCCCATAATCTATCAAACAAACAGAAACATAATTGAGCTCTAATGTTAGTATTTTGTTGCCGTGTAACATCCAGCTTATTAGAGCCTGAATCTAACTGCCAGATAAGGATGTGTTAACATCTTGCCTGTGCTTTCGTTTTTTCTTCTGAGGTGAGATTCCACCATCCTCCAGCGGAACGCGGTGAATCAGCACCTCTTTCACTGCAAACTCGTACACCTGAAACAAATACATACATAAGCACATGAAGCAAAGCAGTGCAACATGTTACACTCTCACACACACTGCATCACAATTCCATGAACACTTAATTGGCTTGAGTCAGAACTTTGTAACCCGACCAATATGTAACCGCTCATTATCATGTTGATCTTTGCCATATGAGCTCTCACACACACAAACACACGATCAAAACAACACTCCTCTAGAAAAAGATTTGGACCATTTCCTAAATAAAAGAAAACACATGATTTGAGGTAATCACATTTCCAGTTATACAAACCACAGTCTTTCTGGGAAAAAACCCACAGGCACATATGCACACAGTTGTAAATATGAATACACACATTTTGTTGCCTCTGCTTTTGAGTAAATACTGTAGAACTTTCTTTACATTTTAATTCACTTTAGATCTGCATTAATAATCTCCTTTACCAACCAGTTACCAAAAATACAAATAAGCAAAAGATGAGCATATACAAGTTGTTCATTGTCATTTGCGTGCGTACCTCTCTACATGTTTTGGTACCAATGAGCCGTGCAATAGAGCAGAAGTTGTTGTAATATGTGCCGTGCAGGACTCTGAACAGAGACTCCTCTCCTCCGCTCCACCGAGAAGGCGAATCAGACGCCTCCGCTCCTTCATCCCCTGATCTCATTTTGGCGGGACTGGGACACCGAGAGTTACCCTCTGACACACAAACATGAACACAGCTAAATGTGCTAAAATCCTAAAAGTTTAGGATCAGTTTTTTAAGAAATTAATACTTTTATTCAGCAAGGATGCATTTAGTAAAGACATTATCGTGTTCAGCTGATGACCATGTGGTGCACATGTAATGGTACTGATACAATGTGTTTGAGTTTGCAATGAGGTCAGAAGGCATTCAGAGTTATTGTTGGTACATGCTATGTGGTTACAAGCAGTGTTGGGGAAAGTTACATTTAAAAGTAATGCATTACAGACTGAAGAGAAAGTAAATTCAAATCTGTACAACAGAACACAAAAGAAGAAAGTTCAAAAATAAAACTTCAGCAATAAGAAAAGAAGCCCAAATCTTTATCTAGAGTAATTTATGCTTATTAGTATGGTTGAATTGGATCAGTGAAGGTCAGCAGCAAAGACATTGGTTAATAAAATGGGATTAAATACATAAAGGATATTTGTGTTATTTAACATTTAATTATTGCAGGTGTGCGTCACATTCTTAATTGCATTTTGCTGCTTTTATTCTTTTTGAGGAATACTGATTCTGTTTTGTTTTTTTAATTAATTAATTCTTGTTCACATTTATTCTAAAACTACAGTGATATCTTACTCCTGATTTCTATTATGGGGACAGAAGAGCTGTCAAATAAATAAATGGGAAAAAAGTAACTGTATTGTTTTCCCTGTTTTATCATCCGACAGGTGGAAATAATTATTATTATCTTAGCAAGCACCACTAAAAATGTTCCCGTGTTTCTACAAACATCTTCAGTGAATTCAGACAAACAACTCACCATGGGACAAGAGTTATTTTTTGCAAGGGAACGTTTGGCTGTGTGTGTCATCGGTGATATTTTGGTCTGGACAAACTGTTAACTCTTTATTTGCTGCACATTAAGGTGTGGTGTACCTGAAGAGCTGGTGGTCTCATGGTCACTGTCTCCTTCTTTCCCCTCTTCGCCGGAGCCTGAGGGGGTGGGGCCACATGAACTTGAGGGGCGGGGCTGTCGCCGTCGACGACGAGGCCTTTGAGACCTCTGCATGTTTTGATCAGCAAACTCTTTTGCCCCTTTCTGTGAACAAAGAATGAATCAAGAGAAATATAAATACTCAATTCTAAATTAATGTAATTATACACTTGCACTAAAGTAGAAATAGTAACACTTTAGTATAGGGACCAATTCTCACTATTAACTAGTTGCTTATTAGCATGCCTGTTATTAACATATTGGCTGTTTATTAATACTTATAAAACTTTTATTCTACATCCCTAATCATACCCAATACCTAAACTTAACAACTACCATACTAACTATTAATAAGCAGCAAATTAGGAGTTTATCGAGGAAAAAAATCATTGTTAATGGTTTGTTAATAGCAAGTATTGGACGTTAAAATAAAGTGCGACCATAGAAACATTTATGAAGTTGTTATGTACTTAAATAGCTGTACCTGCAGCAGAAAGCAGTCCAGTCCACAGGGCTCCGTCTCCATTCGGATCTCTTTATTCTTCCTCTTATATACATTAGGAGATGCATGGAAAGCTGAGCACAAACAACATTTACTTTTTATTTACATCCATTCTGGATGATTCAATAACAAGTGATCCCTGTTCAGAGCTAAACATAGCATAATTATAAATACACTAAATATAACATTATACACAGCTGACCACCTGCCAGTAGATAATTTCAGACTAACTTTAGTGCCATGTTTAAAACAGGGCTTGATCTACTGATGAAGATTGTACAATATGATATCATTACTGAAAAGTATTGCAGAATTCAGGAGCATGCACTGAATGAAAGATAGCAGAATCACTCTCTTCATTTACATAAACACAAAAAGGCAGAAGACTAGAGAAGGACATTATAATATCTTACGGTGCAAGAAGCAGTCGTATTTAAAGCAGCGGCGACAGAAAAGTGTGTGAAATGAGTGTAGACTTTGCTCTCTCTGAACAGATTTGGCAAAGGGGCCGTCCATGTTGGGCGTGCAGAGAGGAGGTAACTTCACAGGGCTGGGTGGCTCCAGGAGATCCTTATACCTGCAAGAGAAAAAGAAAAATACAGCTACACTATTATTTGTAATAGCAAAACAAACTGAATTGAAGCTACAGTAAAAAGTTTGGGGCTGAAACAAGTCTCTTATGCTCACCAAGGCTGCATTTATTTAGTCAAAAATACAGTAAAGACTGTAATATTGTGAAATATTATTACAATTTCAAATAACTGTTTTCTAATTTAATATAACTGTAAAATGTAATTTATTTCTGTAATGACAACATTGAATTTTCAGCAGTCTTCAGTGTCAGATGTTCCTTCAGAAATCATTCTACTATGCTGATTTGCTTCTCAAGAAACATTTCTCATTATTATCAATGTTTAAAAAAAAACTATTTAACTTCTTGAGGAAAGAAACCGAAAGAAACAGGATTTATTTAGCATAGAAATCTTTTTTAACATTCTCTGTTTACTATCACTCTTGATCAATTTAATGAGTCCTTGCTGGATAAAATGATTAATATCTTTCAAAAAAATCTGACCCCAAATGGTTACATTTTGTCATTATTTATTCATCCTCATGGTGTTCCAAACCCATATTAACAGCTTTTAAGTATTATTTCTGCACAATTTTTGGTCGAAGGGTTAGGGAAAAGAAAAGTTACTAAGTTTGGTCTTAGTAAAATGATGACATAATGTTCTGTTTTGGATGAACCTACTCTTAAAAGTGCTGAATTTGTTTTACACACATAACAGGCCATTAAATATGAATCTCAAAGATTTCCCCCAGCCAGCGGAAAGAAATAAAATGAGCACAGCTGGTGGAATGAACAATAATGACATAAAACCGTAAACAGTTGGATGGTAACGCAGACTGTGACGGGTTTTTGTTTCCACTGCTGCTGCGGGGGCTGCACAGCCAGCTGACAGAAGAGCCCGAGGAGCTTCCCATGATCCTTCATTTACCACAGTTTTAAGGTGGCATGACATTTTCTATCCTAGTCATGTGAAGAATGTGCATGCATGCTAGGTTTGCCATTATGGTGAATAAAAGCTTTCGTTTGGGATTGCATCATGTAAAGTGTGCAACTCTGAAATTGATGCAACTGGACTGAACTGGAAATGACTAAAGCAAGCTAATCTGTTTGTCCAAACAATGGAAGACAGGGGAGTGTTCAGAAAAACTGTTTGAAAATAGCTGTTTTTAAAATACACACTTCAAATTTATATATACTTAAGTTTCGCTTTTAAGAATACCAGATATTGACAGATGGTGTTGGATCAGCCTAGACACAATCTAAATGGTGTGCATTTGGGAGAATCTAGTTTGAATCTGGACAATGTCAGTTGATCCTGTTCATTGCAAAAAATTAAGGTTAAAGTTCATCCTACTTGTCCTTCAGCTCCTCCATGGTGCCTTTGTACGGAAACATGGATGCGATAGCTGTGAAAATCTTGTCGTGAGGAATCTTCTTATTGGTGGAGAGCTCTCTTCCTAGCGAGGGAAAAGCAAGACTAAAATCAGAATTTTCCTGAATTTGACTTTTAAAACAAAAGTAGAATAGTGCATGGGCTTGTGTACTGTATATGTGCATGTGTAGGGGTCAGCGTGTACCATAACTCTATACGGTCCTAAAACTAACTGAATGAACAAGCAGGTTCTGGGAATAGAGGTGACACTCAGAGCAAACAACTGCACATAGACACAGAGGCTGATCTGATGGGTAACACATGAGAGCTCTGGTCTATTTGTTGTTCAACAACCAGTGACACCATCAAGTTCCTATTAAAAGCCCTAATTCTATGACGCAACATATGGTAATAAACTTTTTATTTAATTAAATATTTAATATATCAATTTAATACAAAAATAAATACATATTAAATAAAATTTAATACATTTTTGGTCAGTAAACATTTCTTTTTTGTTAAGTTAATAAAATTGAATAATCTACTTAATGATTTTTGAATGTATAATATATTTTTACATTTAATTTTATTGCGATAATTATTCCAATATTTTGCTTCTGTTCAAACCAACTCACCTTCAGCAGTGCTCCTCCTCTTCCTCTTGAAGAAGCCCACTTTTGACTCTTCTGGTCCTTCAGCTGTAGTTTTCTGCATCCCTTTCTTCTCCTCCTCCTCCTCCCCCTCCTCCTCCTCTTTCTCTGTTCTCTCTGAGGGCTCTTCCTCCTCCTCTTCCTCTGGGTCTGAGTATTGGCTCAGTGCCTCCACCAGCTCTTTAAAGATCTCATCATTTATGAAGCCTCCTTCTGTTATCAGGGTACAAGATACTTACATACACCACACTGCCTGTCTATCATTCACATGCATGTGAACTGCTGATTAGCATGTATTCTATGGTTTAAAAGTTTGGGGTCAGTATTTATTTTTATTTTTTTTAAGAAATGTATACTTTCAACCAGCAAGGATGCATTAAAGTGACCAAAAATGACATTAAAGACATGTTTCAAATAAATGCTGTTCTTCTGAACCTGCTACAGAATCTTAGAAAAAAAATCAAAAATCCTCAGAAATATTACTGTTTTTATGATTTATAATAAGAATAAATGTTTCTTGAGCAGCAAATCAGCATATTAGGCTTAGACTTCTGAAGGATCATGGGACACTGAATACTGGAGTAATGATGCTGAAAATTCAGCTTTGAATTAAAATATATTCAAACAAAAAACAGTTACTTCACAATATTATTATTTTATTGTATTGTTCATTAAAAATCCATGCTTTAACATAAGAAACTTACAAAATGATTTAGAAATTTGAAAGGGCTTTCCAGAAGAGCTTCAGCTCAGGTCTAGCGACACCTCTGGTCGTGTGTATAAATACATATTGTGATGCTCACCTCTGTCTCCATGCACCCCGTCATAATTGTCAATCAGCTCTTCCAGGAAAGCTTCATCCTGTTCCAACACCTCATCTCCCATGTAAGGGATATTATGCAGAAATGTCTCATCTTCCACCTCAGAAGAAAAAGGAGGAAAGACATTTATTTGCTATTTTATTGATTAATATAAAGACGTGTTCCATATATATTCAAGGATCAGTGAGGTTCTTCTAATGAGAGATAAATGCACACTGATATTGTAAATGTGTGTTGTGGGTGGGAGTTCTTGTGTATGCCTATATTTGTGCCTGGAATTGAGTGTAGGCGTTTAAAGATGCACATCCTCCTCTACCTGAGAGATGATTTTAAAAAACACCGCTTACAGCTGTCAGAACATGTGAATGCGTTGCTGCAGGGTGACCTACTTTTTAAAATGACCAGTGACATAAAATGATTCTTTTCTTCTATTTTCATCTCTCTCTCTTTCTCCTTATTTTTCTGCAGACCCAGGCTTCTAATGATAATTATGATTGAGTGAATTGTGTGTGTTATTGTGTGTGTGTGCACTTATTTTTCCACATCCAGTACCATGAAGTTCTGCTGCAAAGGGGACCAGGAGTACATGAATGGTATCCCAGCAACAGTTGTCAAGGGACGCATGGCAACTGCCTGGTTCGGAAAAGATGGAAAGCCAGACTCTACCATGCACAACTGCGATTGGACAAGAAAGGGAAGAAAAGGAAAACAGAGGACAAGTCAAAGTGTCACTAAGAACAATTAGAGGACCGTTAAATTGCTTTAGTCTTGCATATATTAAATAGCCAATGTAATTTAAATATATTAATTTTACATTAGTTGTATTTTAATACATGTACTCATACAGTAGATTACTAATATAAATCTAAATAAAAATAATAATTTTCATGTATCATTAAATAAAAACTGTGAACTGGCTCAAATGATTTGTTACAAAGATTTGAAAATCAGTCACCAAAACTTCTCTAATTAACAGAAATGTGGGCGGGAATAATTACTTATTTTGTAATTTCTTCTGTTAATCACTCAAACCTTGTATGGCTTCAAAAGAAACATAATGCACTAATTGAACAGACCATTTTATGATATTTTTGTGCTTTTGTTTCCTTTTTGAAGTTCAAACGCTTCAGTCCCACAAAAAAATAAAAAAAATGAATAGCATTTAATATGTCTCCTCTCCTTTGTTTCACAAAGAAAAAAGTAATACTGGAGCAACATGAGGGTGAGAAATAATGAAAGAATTTAACGCCACACCAAATCAGTGACAAAAACATCATTAGATCAAGAAGAACTGAAATGGGACCAAATGTGTGCAAGGGGAAATTACACTTGTGACCAAAATCATAAGCCACTAATCAAAATATTTGGTTTGGATTTATCTAAGGAACATCAAGTGTGGTATTGTTTTCCAGTGCTGTTGTATGAAGGATCCAGCTGTGCAGGTATGTTGAGCAGTCTCTGTATTCCACAGAGAGCTAAGCTCTGCGGTGTCCGCTGGCTGCTGTTATTGTGGATATCACAGGATTTTAGATACTGAGATCTGGCTTGGCAAACATACAAATACATTCTTGGCAACAGAGCAATTTAGTGAGGAGGGGGGAAAAACACTTTGCTGCGTTTTACTGGCCTGCTGATAATATTTGCCCTGACTAATTAATTAGAAGTTAACTATACCACAGTCTGTCCGTTAATAACATAATTAGATTGATTTAAACGCTTGTCTGGTAGGATATGATAAAGTAGGTTCTGCAGGAAATGGAAGGCGAACTGTGGCACCTGATCATTAGTCATTACTGGCATTTTGTTAGAATAAATTATGTTTGGAAAATGGCAAGGCAAAGCTGACTATGTATTGACTCGGCTCATAAATCATCTGGGGGACAGTCTTGTGCTGAATTAGCAGGGGCAATTCACAGTAAAGCTATCTAGAAGCAAGATGATTGACACTGGGTAGTGGTAGTCAAGGCCCCCAGCTGTGTCATTCTTGCCTTTTTACTGGGCAGAGAGCCACTGGTTGTGCACAGGGGAATGGACTGGATTCGGAGCTTGGACCATTCCTCATTCAGCAGCTCAGTTCTTCCTTCAATCTTGCGGCGATTAGACTGGAACAGAGCCTGTGAAAACACAGTTTCATAGTTAAAAAGGTTGAATTATATTAATTGAAAGCTAAGATACATGCCATTAGAAATGGCACAGAAAACAAATAAAGGAAAAGAAGGCAATGATGACAAAATTCTAAACGAAATACACTACCAGTCAGATGTTTAGGGTTGGTAAGGTAAAATTTTAATTAATCCAAAGCGACTTACAGTGCATTCATGCTATCAATTTTTACCTATCATGCGCTCCGGGGAAATTGAACCCCCAACCTTGATAAAACAATGCTCTACCACTTGAGCTACAGGAACACTAGGGTAGGGTTGTTGTTTTTTTTTGTTTTTTGTTTTTTAAGAAGTCAGCTGCATTTTTTAAATGGAAAATACAGTAAAATAGCATTGTGAAATAGTATTAGTGTTTTTTATTTTAAAACATTTAAAAAAATATTTTTGTGATACAAAGCGGAATCCTTCAGAAATCATTCTAATATGATGATTTGCTGCTCAAGAGATATTTCTTATTATTTTGAGATATATTTTGGAAGCTGATTTTTTTGGGATTCTTTGATGAACAGAAAGTAAACAAAAACAGCATTCATCTGAAACTGAAATATTTTGTAACATTATTTATGTATTTACAGCCACATTTGAATAATGCATTCTTGATAAATAAAAAAATCTTACCAACCCCAAACTTTAATGGCAGTGTATATATATATATATATATATATATATATATATATATACATAAATATTAAAGTAAAGGAAAGAAGAGTAAAACAGTAGTGTAAAAGACCTTCTACCTTGACCTCCTCAGCTTTGCGGAAGCGTTTCAACTGTCTTAACCTCATGTACTCAGACTTGACTCTCTTCTTCCATTCGAGCAGACTGTGGGGGGGCTTGGCAGTGCAGGACCGGGGACCTGACACCTCCTCCATCATCAGCCTCACCTGGCTACAATGCAAGGGAGACAAATGCACATCCAGCTGAGCTGAGCTCACATTCAGACAACACTGGAACAAACAGTAAGTTTAAGGATTTTTTTTAATTTTTTTATTTATATTTATTTATTTATTTATAAAATATTTGTGTGTGTGCATGATGTTTTAATTATTATATCTAATATAATACATTACACATAGTAATTACTATATATAAATATAGTATGGAGCATAAAATCATCTGTATTGATTCTCGTAAATCCATAAATTCATCTTTATGGGGAACATATTCTCTGGGATTTGATAAACAGCACCTTGCATAAGGGTTCCCAACAGATGTGACTCATTCTCGGGAAACATTATCTGTGATGTGATAACCAGCACCTTCCATAAGGTTTCCCATCAGATGTGACTCATTCTCTTTCACATACACACAAGGGACCTATAAATTGCATGACTCGAACTTTATCATTCAATAGTGACTCTATATAGGACTCACTCACTGCCCCCTGCAGTTCACAAAACACAACTATCATTCCGCATCACACACACACACATTTAAAGGGCTTTAATTCAGATTAGTGCTTCAGATGAACGAAACACGCCAGAAACCACTTAATGGAAAAGAAAACGACAAGAGGGAACGCGCTAGATGCCAAAGAGCAAAACTGGCCATGCAAACCGCATCCAAGTGACACTGTGTGCTCGGAAAAACAAGCGCTCCTGACCAGCACACATTAGAAGTGGGCGTGTCTCTCTCGCGAGCCCATGTCACCACGGTGCGGATAAGTGCGTAGTACACTTTTCACCATTTCTTAACCCTTCAGTGTTGTTTTCTCGAACTTTCGAGGAACTAAAATGAAATATAAAATGATGCTTGAGGACGAATAGCGTGAGGCTACACGGGCCACGAACGAAAGCGTTCATAATGAAGGACGCGAAGCTTCAAAAACGCCACGCGTTGAAAATACTTGCACGAGATACTATGAAGCAAACGATACACGCCGAGACGATTTAAACGTGTTGTGTGCAACATGCTCCGTCTCTTTTGCACATGCTGGATAACGATACGGAGACAGAGATCGCCGTCGCAGTTTGAAATACCTTAAGAGTCCCTGCTCCTTCCTTTAAATCCTCGCGAATCAGCCTCGGCTCCAAGTGCGCAGCAAAGAAGTCCGCGTGCCCAAAAACGTCCTGTAGTGAAAAACGGTGTTCTGGCTACCGACCCACTGCAGATGTCGGTGCCAGAATGCTTTTGTTGACGAGCGGAGGGGATGTGAGGACTCCTCGGTCGTCCGTAAGCATGTTAAGTTAAGAGCTGCGCACTTGGTTGGCACGGTCAGAGCACAGGGTGACGTCTTTATTATGAACATACTCCAGCTCTCTCTGCTGGACCACAGGCTACGAGTGCGCCCAGGAGGAGAATAATAATGCAACTCATTTTCTGAATAATTAATAGCCTGAATGCAAACATGTACGTGAACTTTGACATTTAGTAAGCTTCGTTGAAAATTTGATTAATCGATTAATAGCAATTATTATTATTATTATTATTATTATTATTATTATTATTATTATTATTATTATTATTATTATTATTGAATAGTTCCATAGTAGCGTGCTTTATATTGTGCATGACCTCAGACATTTTTTAAGCTTCGCATAAAATTTAAGTAATCGATTAATAACGTTATCCGTCTATTATTTTTCTTATTATTGAATAGTTCCATAGTAGCATGCTCTATATTGTGCATGACCTCAGATGTTTAGTAAGCTTCGTAAAATTTGAGTAATAGATTAATAACGTTATCCGTCTATTCTTCTTCTTATTATTGAATAGTTCCGTGCTTTATAATTTACATTATAAATATATATATATATATATATATATATATATATATATATATATATATATATATATATATATATATATACATATAAGTACTGATGACAGAAACAGCTTACAAATAAACCATTTGTAGTTTTAATTACTTTATAGCAAGAATCCTAATCCAAATATATTGACGTATTATGTACACGTGGATGTTAATGTATGCAGAAACCGAAGTCTCCGTGCAAAGGGGCCTGGCTTGAGTATCCAATGCTTGTTGTTTTTGCACGGCTCCCTTGAGATCCGCAGCGCTTAGCATGTGCTGTTTTCCTCCGGAGAGCGAGCGAGGGCGGCGTGGGGTCCGCCCGCCGCGCGACGCGGAAGCCACTGCCCTTCTATGTACGTCACACGTGACCCAACGAGAACGCGCTTGAATGGACGCGCTCGAGAGATGGTAACGCAGTTTGAAAAGCACAAGCAGTCAAATGTTTTATACATTTACCTCTCCCTGGCCCCAATTATATCAGTAATAGGCTGCTACTATTAGCTCCAATGACTGCTATTGCGATTACTATTAAAATATATATATAGGCATAGTATAATAATGGTGCAACTACAAATGCAACAATAATAATAATGTTATATTATGTTATATAATTTAAGGATACATCTCACATAGAACGCTTTCGACAGATGTTTTGATATTTATGAATCCACTAGATGGCGACATGTAACCATTTACACCTCAGTCCTATTTTTTTTTTACAGTTTTTTTTCAACTGCTTTCACACATTTTCCAAAGTTTTCCTCTTTTTTTTCAAAGCTTAACACACAAATTCAAGAATTGCACACACACAATGCTAAATGCCTCACATCTCTTTCAAAATGAAACACCACAGTCAAAATATCACAAACATATTTCAAAAGCAAACATTTGTCTTATGTTGTAAACACCTTTACCATAATGTTATATTTTTGATTATGTCATATACACACTGTTATTCAAAACCTAAAGTTCTTCTTTTAAAAGCTCACATGTACATGACTGAATGTTATTGGGAGAGAGGTGTTGAATATATAAAGTAAAAACAAAAGCTAAATTGAAACCAAGCTTTATTTTTTTTTGCTCTTTGTGGTTGTAAATGTAGTATTAGTGGACACAGTTTTAAAAGAAAAAAAAATACATCAAAAATATGTAGTGTTGTAGCATGTAGTGTAAAACCAAACATAATGTGTGTGCTTGCATGTGGAGATGGTTGGGTGTATCTAGGCTCCATCTCTCCTCCGGGCTAGGTCCGGCCAACATACGTCATCCACGTCACATGCTATATTCTCTCTTGATACCTTACCAAACTGTGACCAATGCAATGCACTGTAGTAAATGAATGTAAGGGTACTACAGTAAAATATATTAATTATAGTATAGGCCTATTTTTTGTTATGGTAAAAAAAAAGCCATTATGTGTACATTAGAACATGTATTACATTACATTAGATTGTTACATACCGGTTCTCATTTCTAAAGGTTCGAATTATACCCGCCACAGTAAATCTACTCAAATGAGAGTCCAGGCTCTCTCATTGTTAAACCATGGTTTATCACATGATCGAGTACTGTAGCCCTAATCTCATTCGAGACCACTCTTCTTGTTCCTTGTTCTCCTCCATTTCTGACTCGTCCTCTTCCTCCCCTTGCTCCCCTTCCAACTACTCTTAGTTGAACTCGTCCTCTGGCTCTCCCTCCAACTCCTCTTACTCTGTCTCCATTGTTTGCATCCATTGTCCAAAACGTATTACTTGACCTTTGGCCTATTTATAGGCCACTAGTAAAGTTATGATCGGTTGTTGTTAAGTAAAGCAACAAGTGTTTGCACATGTGAGGAGTTAGTGTGAGGCACTGATGAATTAGTGTGCCATTTTGATTGGTTGTGTTTCTAAAAGAAAATCAAGAAACTTCCTGTCAGATTTTTGTGTGTTGCATAGAAAATTGTGTGTTGTTTTTTTCAAAAAGAGTTTAACGAAATTGAAAACTGAGTAAAAGGCCAAAAATTTGTGTATGGTTTTGCAGATTTAGTGTGTGGTTCTGGTGTTTGAGTGTCAGGTTTTAGAAATCGTGTGACAAGTAATAATTTTGTGTGTAAGCAGTTGAAAAAAACTGTAAGAGACGGTTTACCCAAAAGTAAAATGTCTAACTCAAGTTGCTCCAAAATGTTTTGGATTTCTTTCTTTCGTGAAGCACATAAAATGAGATATTAGGCAGAAGGACAGTCTCAATCGCTGTTAGTTTTAGATCTTTTTTTGGCATGATAACCATCCCAAAGTATTCATTGACACTGTAGGTTCTTAAAGAAAAAAAAATTCAGTCGAGTTGCATAAACATGGAAATTATATTTGGTTTGGTTTCATAGAGTAATATCTTAAGGATTATTATTATTTTTTAATTAAACATAAAAATACCTAGTGTATATGTAGACAAGGTCTGAAACTGAAAACTGGCTCATTATTTACTCACTCTCATGTCACTCCAAATCTATATAATTTTATTTTATTCCGTGGAACATAAAAGAAGATGTTATGTAAAACTTTGGTTACAACATTCTTCATAATAACTTCTTTAGTATTTGCAGAAAAAAAGAAAGAAACACCGATTTGGAATGAGATGAGGGTGAGTAAATGATGACACAATTTTAATGTTTGGGTGGACTATCCCTGTAACCGACAAGGAAAATGTTCTGACATGTGTAAACTATTATAATTTTATTTTTTGTTGGATACTGTTTTGTTTACTGTATCTGAATTTCACCAGATTTTCTGTCTTCTGTGTTTTCATACTGACATTGTGTGTGTTAGTTTGAGATTATGCAGGCTTGGTTAAAGACTGGCTCAGTGCAGGTGTTTCAGCTTCTTCTGTCTATAGAGTTGAGGGGGTATTGCTCAGCACTCCAGTATGTGATAGATGGAGTGGTAACACAATTTTTCCTCACACCCTTATCCCAGTAATGGGCCCATCCTAACAGGGTTTTCTTAGGCCAGTCCAGTGTTTATCTTGGACCACACAATAGAAGGAAACACAGGCAGAAAGATAGACATAAGAGGGAGGTCTTATCTGTGGAAAGTTTTTAATTATGTGCAGTGTAAACCCTGGATGTTAGTTTTGGCATGTCAAATCAAAATTAGTATCAGGTGGTCTGTGGGTTACTGAGGGATTGTCATTTTGCTCTGAGGTTACAATCTTAAAATTAAAGATTCCAAAAGGGTTTTTTTTTTTTCGCAGTTATGCCATATAAGTATCATACGGCATCACCAACCCCCCAAAAAGACTTTCAGCAAAAAGTTATCTTTCTTAAAACAACACTTTCTAATTGTTTCTACTATGAATAACCATTTGTACAATGGAAAGAATATAGTAAAAAAATAATAATAAAATAATAAAAACCAAATAAAGGTCAAATTAATTTAAGACCAAATTATTATAAACAGAAAGACTCACATGGATGTAAGATTCAGTTGTCAAATTGCTGGCTCCAGTTAATTCATTATTTGTCTAAGGGATTCAGACTTAACTCCTGAGACTGTGATTCTTTTTGAACGATTCATTAAAAGAACTGACTTAAAAGAGTAGACCACATTGCATTCATTCATCGACAATCTGAGCACATTTTCTATTCACAAACATGAGCAGCATGTGTCTTCCTATGGCATTTTTTTATGTGATCATAATTATAATCAGCCTTTCTGTTGTTTATCATTGTAAAATACTGTAAACATATATAATTGTACTTATTGTGCCATTTGGAACTCCAGTTCTGCGAAATTGAGGTGTACCAAACTGCTAAATAAACCCTGTGTTTTCCCTCTAACTTAATCTGTTTTACAAACAGAGCAAACCAATTAAGGGTGGAAAACAAGCCTCTCCTTAATAATGTGAATCAAATGTGGAAGTAATTTGGGCCCTCAGAACTTCACCAGGCACCAGACCAAGCCCAGCTGAGTGGGAGAGGGGGAATCGCCAGATGACGTCTACTTACACATCTGTGGCTGTGAGAGAGTGTGTGTGTCTGTGTGTGTGTGTGTGTGTGTGTGTGTGTGTGTGTGTGTGTGTGTGTGTGTGTGTGTGTGTGTGTTTGTGTATGTGTGTGCTCTTGTTTTTGTGACATATCAGGACACAACTGTGTATAAAGACATGGGTATGGCACAGGTATTATAAGGAGAGGGTGAATTATGAGGACATAACCCATGTCCCCATTTTTCAAAACGCTTATAAATCATACAGAATGATTTTTTTTTTGAGAAAGTCAAAATGCACAAAGTTTCCTTTGAGGGTTAGGGTTAGGTGTAGGGTTGGTGTAAGGGCATAGAAAATACAGTTTGTACAGTATAAAAACCATTACGCCTATGGGATGTACAAACTTATCACAAAAACAAACGTGTGTTTGTGTGTGTGTTCAGAAACTCTAAGGGAATGAAACTTTCTGCTCTTGCATCACTCCTGAGCTGAACTGAGTGCACACCAGTGGTGGTCATAATGTACATGCGTCAATGGCAGTGGTGTAGCTCTGTGTACGTCAATAGTGAAGGGAGACACTCCTCTGAGCCAATGCTCAGGGGGTGGATTTGTCATCAGTCGTTATCTCTCCCTTCCTCTCTGCAGCACAGTTCACTTTTCAAAGCACCTTGGGTAAGACCCCCTGTATGGCCAGATGAGGTTAACAGAATCCCTGCCAGAAACATGAAAAGAAACGGTCTGTTTGGAATGAGCCTGCATACTCGACTCTATGATAATAAACACTGTGAGACCTACCACAGAAGTCAGTTCTGGTGTAATATTTTAAAGAAATGTCTTATTTACAATGTAATTATTCTACATTACACATGTATATTAATTTGGTTGTCGTTGCAGAAGAACATGCAAGTTTGGGATTTTGAATGCACCCTATATTGGGATTTTACATAATTGATAATAAATATTTTACAATGGAATTAATAAGTGAAATATATGTAAACAACAATGTAGAAAGCATCCTCAATAGCAGAACTGTTTCCTCAGTGTATGCCATTTGGTCTTCTACCAAAACATCATACATCACATCATATATACACACATGATAAACAAATGAGCCAAACTAAAAGCACAATTTGGTTCATGCTCTGTTGATTTAAAGAAAGAGAAAAGTTTACAGTCCATTCAGACATTTCCTACTCACATTGATTGAGTGTTAGATAAAAAAACATACAACAAAAGTGCTGTTAAACAAAAGTGTGCAGTGACAAACACAGATTTTCTATGTGCTCATACTTCACTATAGTATATATGTATCAGTTGACATGTTTGTCAGAGCCAGAAATGTTTGGCAGACATAAAAGGTGTTATTATTAATGATTTGAATAATCTGAAATTATTAAAACACAAAGCAATACTTAAAAAAATCCTTAGAAGCAAATACAATAGATTTAATACAACAATACGACAGACAAATAGACAGACAGACATACAGACATACAGACATACAGACAGATAGATAGATAGATAGATAGATAGATAGATAGATAGATAGATAGATAGATAGATAGATAGATAGATAGATAGATAGATAGATAGATAGATAGATAGATTGGGAACATACAGCCTGCCCTATCTTGACTGTCTCTCCATTTCACCACCCCTTTAAGGAAATGAGCACATCCTGTTGTTTTAACAGAGTCTTCCTGTTGAAAATTTCATACAGTACATGCTGTATAAGAGGAGGACAGAACTACCACAGGATTAAAGCGTAATGGCACACATATCTATATCTGCTTCAAAACCAGTGGGGACTCTGCTGTTTTGGGGTGAGTATCTGAACCTTTAGAATATAATTTTGGTTTATTGTGCTTGAGACTTAAAATCAGAGGCAATCTCCAGAAGAAAATGCTTGTAAATGTGAAAAGACCGAATAAAAACTCACTATTAGCTCACTATGTCAATATTTTTTCAATTGTATTTGCACTTTAATTGATCATTCAGAATACTATTCTGAATACTAATTAAAGTGCCATAATTTGATTAAGTCTTAAGTCTTAAGTCGCTGGGGTATATTTGTAGCAATAGCCAAATAAACAATTATACATTTTTCTTTTATGCCAAAATATATATATATATATATATATATATATATATATATATATATATATATATATATATATATATATATATATATATATATATATATATATATATAAAATATCATGTTCCATGGAGATATTTTGTACATTTCCTACTGCAAATTTATCAAAACTTAATTTTTGATTAGTAATATGCATTGCTTAGAATTAATTTGGACAACTTCAAAGGCGATTTTCTCAGTTAGTTATTTAGATTTTTTTTTCACCCTCAAATTCCAGATATTCAAATAGTTGAATCTTGACAAAATAATGTCTGATCCTAATAAACCATACATCAATGGAAAGATTATTTATTCAGCTTTCAGATGATGTATAAATCTCATTTTCTAAAAATGTATACTTAAACCTGGTTTTGTGGTCCAGGTTCACATATGTCTTAAGTCGCTGGGGTATAGTTTTAGCAACAGCCAAAAAAACATTGTATGGGTCAAAATGATAGATTTTTATTTTATTCCAGAGTCATTAGGATATTAAGTAAAGATCATGTTCCATGAAGATATTTTGTAAATTTCCTAGCTCAAATATATCTATGTATTATAAAATGTAATATCATTAGTAATATGAGAATTTTCTCAATATTTTTTATTGTTTTTTGTCGTGTTTTTTTTTTTTTTTTTTTTTTTTTGCACCCTAAGATTCCAGATTTTCAATTAGTTGTATCTCGGCCAAATATTTTTCTATCCTAACAACATCAATGGAAAGCTTATTCATTCAGCTTTATGTATAATCTTGTATAAATCTATAAAATTGACCCTTATGACTGGTTTTGTGGTCCAAGGTCACATAATATAATATAATATAATATAATATAATATAATATAATATAATATAATATAATATAATATAATATAATATAATATAATATAATATAATATAATATAATATAATATAATATAATATAATATATAAACTTTATCGCCTTCATGACCATCAAGAAGATTTGATGGGATATCATGTAAATTATACTGCTGACTTCTATAAAACAATGCTTTAAGTCACTAAATGGTATATAGATAAATTGGAAATTTTCTGAGGAAATGACTGTTATGATCCAAATGGTCAGGACAAAGAGAGGATGTTGCATCTCCTCCCTTCCTGAATCTTTTTCCATGCCTGTCAATTTTCCCCAAACTGTTGGAATTTGCTGTCTTATAATGACAAATAATGTTTCTGAATACATGCGTGATTCATGTATGTAATCCACTGTTTTTTGTTATGATAGTCTGTCTTTGTCTAATGGTCTCAACTCTGCAGACCCTGGTACCAAACGAACAGAGACAAACTGTGGTAAATTGCGTTAAGATTTCTATTTGCTCTAAAATGTATTTTTGTAAAATACCCTCTTTTTCTCATGAATATTTATTTTTCTTCTGTGCTCTAGAGACAGATTGCATCAACCATGCCGACAGAAGTACAAACCACCACATACACTAAAGCAGGTGAGTGATACAGCTGTGTAAATATGATAGACATGTCTGCTAATTTTATTTTATTTTTTAGTTCTGTGTCCAAATAAACCCTACTGTGAGGTTGTTTTGGGTGTATGGCTTCAATTGAGTGCTTACTGAGCACCTCAACAATAAACAGCAGACAATCAGTGCTTTGAAAGGTTACTGCTACAAAGTTGTTGATAATGTTGAAAAGAATATTGTGTTGCAGTTCTAGATTGTGGTGAGAGATTTTGTTGACACTTTCGATCACTCTTTCTTCTAATATTTACATGCATGGGAGAGACTCTGGAACAAAGAATAAACCAACTGCTTCAGTTTGAGATTTGAATAAACACATGGGCACTGGGGAGATTCAGACTGGCCTCAGCCAAAGACAGAAACAAAGTCTGCATTGTTCAAATATATGGAGTTTATTAACACACATGCCATGCTACCTATAAAACATGTTTATACAACACACACACACACTAATATTACAATTTATGTGATGTTTATTACAAAACTATTGTTTAAAATATATAGGATGTTTGATATTGTAGAGCGATTGACTTAAGCCATTTTCAATGCTCCAGCGCCATAAAATGAAGCTGTGAGGGATTGAAGTGTGTTCAGTGGATTGTACTTTAATCAAACTGTTAGTTCAGCTAAAAAAAGCGTATTTCCATATAAAAAAAGTGTTAAAAGTTTCATTGAAAGTTGTGAGCTGGCAAAAAAATTATATGACATGGGGCCTTTACAAAGTGTGTCCCATTGACTTTAAGTCTATCCCTTACAGACTCGTTTTCTTCAATGTTACATTCAAAATTACTTCTAACTGGACTGGTCTATAAGGCTATAGGAAATTTGTATTTATTAAACTCATCTAATCAAATAAAAAAAATTTTTTTTAAATACTGCTCTAAATGCTATTTTGTAGACTTAATCTACTGGTACTGGTTGAAGACAATCTCACATGGTCAACATGAGATCCACAAGCCTAGAAGTGTTACATAAACTGTTCCAGTCCTCCCTCGGCCCTGGATTCACTTCTTTCTCTTCCTTTGAAGTGAGTGAGCTGAGAGTTTGTTTCAATCACAGCTGGGCTCGAACCAAAAGTGCAGCACTTCGAGCACAGATGGCAAACTCTGATTATATCGTTTCACGAACTCAATCTGCTTAATACGACCCAGTTTTTCTTAAAAGTGTCTATTCCATCAAGCCGCCCTGCTCTACCCTTAAATGTTCACTTATGTTTCCTGTTTGGAAACAGATGCGAAAACGCAAATAAATCAGAACCACTGAGCCGACGAGGCATCAACCTGAGAGAAATGGAGTGTTTTTTCAAGGGGAAGACCCGTTTGCAGATGTGCATCTGGCCTGGGTGTGCTCAGCCCAGAAAAGATCCGCGCCTCGGGGGAAACAGCAATCTTTAAACACAACAGTGCTTTACAATATCAAGAGTCAGGTCTAGAACTGAGAACCGGTTCTTATGCAGCAACGGTTCCATTTAAACTAAAATACTGAAGGACTTTAGTGAAGCTTGGTTAACTTTTCTCAAACATGCATTCTTTGTACTACTAAAATAATTAAACATTTCCATCCCTGTTGCTCAAAAATAAAAACTTTCATTCTATATTAATTTTAACATATAGCCCACATACAGGCTACATAAAAAAAACTACACATATATATTTATATAAAATTATGAAAAATGCATTTTATGATGAACTTTTTGACCGTTGACGTTAGTAACGTGTTTTAATGTCATAATTTCACTACCAACAACAATGCATCCTAGTATTATAGTTTTTAGACTTAATATTATAGTTTTCTTTCATGACTTAAAAGGTATTACATAAAAACAATGAGGCAGGAATGATTGGTTAATTAATAATAATCATGTGGTTTCATTGAATAACACTGTTAAAATACATACATATAATAACAAAATAAACAGTTTGCATTATTATAAATCTCTACAAAGGGCACCAAAGGCCTGATAATTGCTGTTGTTACACTTACAGGACGATCAAATCCTTGTTTAATATTGACAAACATTTAATTCAAATTCCCACTTGATTTTTTAATTTTGGCGACCTTTTTGTGGTGGAAATGCTGCAGCCTAAATAATTTCTTCAACAAAACTTTTGGACATCACAACCCTTACCAAAATTAACCATGAATTTATTATAGTAAAGCTGCTTAATTTCATTTTGTGTGATTTCTGAATGCATGAGACTACAAAATAAATCAATGTTATTGATAAAATCATAGCCATAGGTAACTGTCTACCATTTTAATTTATAAATAATACAATTTAATTACACTTTATTTATTTACTTTTATGTTTTATTAAAGTTCTATTTGAACCCCCTTATATGTTTTTTGGTTTTTAGTTGTTGTTTTTTTGTTTGTTTGTTTGCTTGTTTTGAAGGAGGGGGCACAATAATACCATTCTGCTTAGGGCACCCATTGAGCCAGCAGCGGCCCTGGTCCGATTCCTGAACGAAGTGAATTACTTAAGTGTAGCTGAATACTTTAATTAATCTCATACACGTTTTGTAAATACACGTTTGTTTAATATTTAGCCTAAGTTATGACAAATTAATGGACTGAATTTATGGCGCGTCTAAAAATCTGTGAAAAGTTATTAAACAACTTTAGTTTTTTATTGTGCTTTTTTCTGTTGAAGACAGAGAGAGAGAGAGAGAGAGAGAGAGAGAGAGAGAGGTGGAGCACTATTACGTGGGAAAATTAAAGCGTTCTCGGTCAGCAGCTTTCTGAACATCTGGTAACCGTGATTCCTCGTGTGGTGACGGCGCATCACGCTTCCACCCGTCGCGTTTCCTGTTATGCCTAACGTTGTTCGGTGCAAAAGTTCAGGAACATTCAGCGCTGGGTTGAGATCAGCTCGCCAGCGCTCGTTTGCTCTGATATGAGGGTATCGTTCAGCTTCTTTGGCGTCTTTCTGTCTGTTCTCTGTGGTAAGTTGATGTGTGTCTGTGTGTGTGCGTCGGTAGACAACTTCAGCTTTCATTTAAACTGCATTAGACACTGAAGCCTACAGTGCATGACAAATCTGTGCTTTCAAGAATGAAGATTACCAACATCACAAACGATCTAATAAGATGAAGAATATATCTTATAAATGTTTGTCCTTTTTATATTTGGTTATATTTATTGTAATTGTTATTATTTTTATCAACCGAAGCCAGTGGGTCTCATTGCTGAATGTTTGGACATATTATATGCATATTCTGCATACATTTACATGTGTATATTTTATGTATGTATTTATTTACAGTACTTATATTTTTTAGAGCCTGGCTATGGAGATGGAGGAACATTTGGTAAGTTAATGAGCTAAGCTAATATAATTACTGTTGGTAACTGCTTGACTGTGACACAAAAAAAGGCAAAAAAACAAAAAACAAAAAAAAAACAAAACAAAAAAAATTATATATATATATATATATATATATATATATATATATATATATATATATATATATATATATATATATATACACACACACTCCATTATGCATAACAGGATTATTCGTATTGACTTATATCAAAGTTCATTATTTATTTCATTTTGTTTACATCCTAGGCTGTGCTAACATGAGCACCTGTGACACATACTGTACATTTTGTGTGGACTATTCCTTGAGAACTCAAGAATGCTATGAAGTGCTGGTGGTTTTGTGTCAAAATAATTTTCATGTTGCTATGATGTCCATGAACAGTATCGACTGGTGTTCCCTGGAAAAAATAAAAAGGTACATTCTAAGGATTCATTATCAAATACTATATAATACTGTATTGATAGCAATTGGTGACTCTCTTTCTCCATATGTCTCTCTGGCAGTGCATACAACAATTTCACTGTGTGTACGGAGTCTGTTGCTGACTGTCTGCTGATTCCCTGGCCGAATCAGCTTGTTGAACACATATTTGTGGATATCCACACCACCTATTTTCAAGAATGCCCCTCAGAGGCACTGAAGGACCCCCCTCCCAGCATCATCCTGGCCCTTGTCATGACCCCCATATGCCTAATCCCTGTTATGGTGGTCCTAGTTGTTTTCAAGACTAAAAATGGTGACAGGAGGTCCTAGAGAAAATTCCAGGTGCAAGAAGATTTTAAATGCATCCTTTTGCTCTGTTTCTTCTTCACCCCACCCTGGGATAATGTCCTGGCCCAACACTCCCCAGTGAATGTGCACCCGGTGGTCTCCAGGTTCGACTAAACCAGGATGGAGATTAATTTGTTCTAGGTGTGACCTCTGACTGGAAAATGTTACTGTACTTCAGTGAAATAATTGTTGGTTGTATGTATTTATCATTAAATTGCAGCTAATGTGCAGTACAGATATTTCACAGCATTATTATCTACAACTTGCACATATAGGTTTGGTTGTCTTCGGGATGTGAATACATAATCCATTGAAATGTGAAATGGCAATGGAAAAAAGGTTCATTTGAAGCATTCAGAAGAATTGTGTAGATAACCAGATGTACAAAACAACACTGCATAATCACAAACTAATTTGAGTGTCCACTTTATGCACTGTAAGAAATTTTTAACCCATATTTTAATGCAGATTTTGTTGTTAGTTAAGTGACAAGAGCTGTTTAGCTGACTGTAAGAATAACGGCTTTGTGATTTCATTTCTGTTGTAACACAAGTCATAACGATTGACTTTTTATTGAGGAATTAAGCATATAAGAATCAATCTGAATGCATGACAAAACAAAGCCGACTGAAAGTCACCCATTTCAATAGGCAGCTTTTTAAATATCTGTTTATTTATGTAACTTAATGACATGCACATGTCTCTGAAAAGAAAACATTTAAGAGGGAAGGGAATGTCAGCAAATGTTCATTTTAATTTTACTGTGCCCCTCACACAGAACTGCATTGTACTTTACTCACAATATAATTACTGTACAAATGTAGTCACATGAAAGAGATTGGCATTAGTTTTTAATTTAATTATATATAATTAATTATAATTATAATTAATATATATATAATTAATCATTTAAATAATTGGTTATGAAGGATGAGTCTTACAACAGAAAATTGAGAAGTTTTTGTAAAGTGTATGTTTGCAGATTGTTCTCTTTGTTCTCACTTTAAGAGCCTGCCAACAAATTTATACTTTAATTACTTCACCTCCTACTTTGTTTGGAAAATTTTGTTATATAATTAAATATTAAACCACATTGTGATTTTAATAAAAATGTCCTTGTTTTGAAATTTTCTTCATTAAGAATAAGTCATGCTTTGTGCTGCTTGTAAACGGATAAGATACAGTAGGTGTAACTTGTTTCTTCTGCGAAAGAGAGCTCAAATATTCAAGCTAAAAATTCCTCTCACACTTCAGACAGAAGGGTGGATGCTGGAGTCCAGGAGTGGAAAATGCTTTAATAAGTACAGCTTGTTCCAGTGAGCTTATTGCATGAAACACTGAAATTCAGAAGAAATCACTGCTGGGAAAAAAATCTTAAACTATCCTGTACTGGTTTAAGATGGTCTCCAAGCTTGGCCAGCTGTACAAAACAAACCTCCCTTAAACCAGTATAAGATGACTCTTTACAGCATTTTGTAGATGTGTGTCGATGCCACTGTAAAACACACACTCAAAGTCTCCAGTGAAACAGTATGCTTTCGTCGGGGACTCGGTTTGGCAGGGTGTGGTGGGAACGAGAGCATTCACCCTCCTTTGTCTCGTTCTTCAGCTCTCCTCCTCGTCCTCCTCCGGCTCAGGTCAGGCCTTCCATAAGCCCCGCCCTCCTCCAACAGCTCATCCAATCCGGAGTCAGTCTCACAGGTCCCACGGGAGAGGACACACCTCACATCTGAACCATTCAGCCATTCACAGCCGGCCAGATGCTCCATGCCTTCATTACTGCCAGATCTCACTGTCAGATCCCTGGCACTGATCCAAAACACAGATCCACATCTGTACCCTCCACTGGCCAGCGACTTGTGCAATTAACATCTTACAGTTGCATTGTACAGCACTACTCACGAGCTCCCGACAGACCCGTGCTACATACGGAATTCACATTACGGATCCATAAGCCTATATAGAAATTTACTTAATTTTAATGCGTTTCCAAAGACACATTTCAGTCACATTTGAATGTGCTGGCTAAAAGTTATGGACACTATTTTGTTTATTTATGTTTCTGTTTCAAACCTTGATTTATTATTACTAATTATTCTTATTTTTATTCTTTAGCCTATATATAAAAAAAATCATTCATTCATTTACCTGTACTTGACTGACAGAAAGGGAACAGATTGTTGAAAGGGTTCATGTGATATTGCTGCCACCCAGTGGTTAAATTAGTCAAATGCTGGAGATCAATATTTATTATCTCTTTTAACTACTATTCTCTAAGTGTCTGTTTGTGCTCTTGTTTCTGTATCCTTGATCCTTGTGCATCTACTCCGTGTCATAATTGGGAAGTCTTTTCTGCTGTTCTTTCCTGATTTTATTTATGTTCTGTTGTGCTGTCTGTCTTTGTCATTGATGGTACAAGTCTCATCCTAAATAATAGATTATTTGTCTTCAGTTTAATGTTCATAAAATGGAAGTTCTTATCAAAGAGATCAATGCATTTTTACTTAGCAGGCTTTCATGTATATGTAAATTATAATAATGAATCTCCCTGCTGGATTCCTGTTGATTCACTTCTGACCAGTTAAGGTTAAAGGATTTTGCATCTTTTGCAGTGTCACCTAATATTCAGACAAAGAAGCAATGCTCTGGGTGAGAGATATTCTTTGGTTGCGCAGATTAATGGAAGGAAAAATATTAATGACATACCCAAAGCTCCACATGCTTCTCTTTTAACTGAAAAATAGAAGAAATAGAACAAAGTCCACCACCTTTTGTAGCCAATCATGAGGCTCTCGCTGACTCTCAATTTACTCTTATCCGATTGGTTCCATAAACACACCATGTCAAAACATTAATCTTCATTTAGTTCATTAAAATGTAAAATTTATAATAATATATAACTGATAACTAATAATTTTTGTGTGATTTTTATTTTAGTGATTAAAATATACACATATATACACATGGAAAATAGTTAAAGAATAATTAAAGTATTCTTTGTGCTTTTTACATGAATGTCTGTTCATTGAAGAAATTCAGCTAGACGGCAAGCTATCCCCACAACAAGCAGCACGCAAGTGGGAAAATGTAAAGAAAATATACAAGGTAGATTTTCTGATCAAATACATCAACATTGTTTATTTTTGTTAAATATATTAATTTCATTATTGTTTTGACAAACTCAAATGAGACAACGAAGAAAACAGCAACAAACCTTGAAACTTAAACTATGTACAATCAAGCAGTTCTGTTTTATCTTAGGAACTGAAAACTCCCCGATCTGGAGTATCCACGAAGGGAGGGGGTGACACAGCTATCTCATGGAAGTGGTTTGCTGACATGCATGAGGCAATTGGGTCTAAACCTTCAATAACACTTTCAATTTTAATTGCCTCATGCATGGCAGAGAAACCTTGTGTGGCAGCAAGAAAGCACCGGCAGAGCAGCCAGGGTCATCAAATGAAAGCAGGGGCACTTTAGGTCAGGGAAGGAAGGAGAGGAGGCCTAAAAAGAGGAAGGGTGGAGATACAGTTCTGCAGTTCCTTACGGTGGAAGCAGAATATACAAGGGAGTGTGAGAGAAGAGAAAGAGGAGAAGATGCTGAAGCTGTAAGAGAAAATAGTGGAAAAAATTTAGTTTATTTTTAAGTTATTAATGAGTGCTAATAAAACATTGCAGTCACTTCATGTTTGTGTCTTAATCTCAGTTAGCTAACTATTTTTTGCATTTATGCTGCCTTCATGCTATTGAAATTTTCATAAATACAACTTCAGGAAGCATTCAGGTGTGACTTCAGAGTAGGAAACCCTCAACTGTGATTGGGAAACTTGGGGATAACATGGATCCCAGAGTTTACGAATCGAAAGAACTTAAAAATACGGCTGTGCCGATCACGATCGGCCGATCGTTTTGCGCATCTCGTCAGTAAAGCCGGTTCTCTAATCAGCGGTAAATTCCCTGAGGTGTGTGATAAGAGCAGCTGTTACTACACAAAGCCGTTGTTAACTGAGAAGATGCGCAAATAAACGCTGAAAATGAACGTGGATTTGCTCATCTTCTCAGTTAACAACGGCTCTGTGTAGTAACAGCTGCTCTAATCACGCACCTCAGGGAATTTACCGCTGATTAGAGAACCGGCTTTACTGACGAGATGCGCATAACGATCGGCCGATCATGATCGGAGCAGTCCTACTTAAAAACTTTGAACATGGTATAAAGGAGTATGCATTATGTAGTGCATTTACATTTATTTATATTTATTTGTTTTGCAAAAACTTTTATATGAAAGTACTTATATGATAATAACAACAATCAATCAGACCAACAAAAATTAAACTATTTGTAATTGCTATGACAATTCAGTCTAACACAGTTTATTTAGCAAGTTTTTTTTTTTTTTATAAATAAAAATAAAAACAGACTGAATAGAAAGTAATAGTAATAACAGGTCAAGTGTTGATGTAAAAATATGTCTTTGTTTCTTTAAAAATTGAACATTATTGATTTTTATTATTTTTCCAAATACAGCTATTTTGTTAGTGACCATTTGATGCCTAGTGCTGTTATCCCAGTATTAAAAAAATACATGGATTCAAATTTGCTAAATATTAGGATAATTATGAATATGTTTCTTAATATATCTGATAAATAAGCATTGGAATGTGTCATGCTTGCAAGTAGGAATTCAGAAGAATGATTTGTAATATTTTTGAAGTTACAACATTAGAGTCACATCTACAGGCACAGTAGTTGTGCTCATTGTGCTGTCCAGAAAGTTCAGCCACTAGCCTTCCTCTGAGGTTTTCACCACTTCAGTGTACTTCTGGTTCATCCACTGTCTCACCGTCTAAATTTGATGTTTCTTCAGTAACAATTAAAAAGATAACGAAAGGCAACATTTTGTTAAACCAGCGTGAAACTGTTACATTCAAAGTTAAAAAGTAGCTTGTGCTTATGGTGCAATAAACAATTTGCACAAAGCGAAATAAAAAAATTATAATTAATATTCGGCTGAAATACTAACAGCAGAACATTAAATTAATTTTTCAGAATATACTTCAAATAACATTAATGATATACATTTACAAAGATATCGGTCCTGCCAGATGTTGGTTTAATACACAACTAATCTTTCACTGGAAATTATGAATCATAAGTGTCCCAAAGTGTAGTGAGCCAGGCCTTACCATGCAGTGCACGACTTGTGTAGGTTGACTCACATCTTTTTTGTTTAAAGGGAAAGTTCACCCAAAAATTAAAATGTTATGTGTATCTGCTTACCCCCAGGGCATCCAAGTCGTAGGTGACTTTGTTGAGTTTTTTTAAAACAAACCGTTGCAGTCTGTCAGTCATGTAATGCAAGTGGATGGTAATCACGGCTAAAACATACAATCATAAAAAAAAGAATACACAAACAAAACCAACTGAAAACCTATATTCTATTAGGTTCTTTGATAAGGTTACAATACGAAGGTCTACGTAGCAACATAACTTGCGTGATATCCCCGATGCGCGAGTCATCACATAGCCTGCTGTCCCCACGGGTAACCTGCAGGTTAGGCTGGGGTGGGTAAAGAAATTTGACTTTATTTGCGGGGCAGGAAGGGGCAGGCCAATTAATTTCATGAAAGCAGGACCCGCAGGTTGGAAAAAAATCTGACACTGATGGTGTCAATGATATTGTTATTATTATATTTTCCCTTTATTGTAAGCTACTTAACCCCTTTTGTGTTTTATTTCTTCTCCTTTCTTACTTCTATCTTCTTTCCTTTGTTAACGTTCTAAAGAAAGGAAATTGTATATTTTCATCCAATTAAAAAAAAAAAAAAAAAAAAGAATAATTCTGAAACTTGTAAAATTAAATTAAAAAAAACACAGAGGTTATGATTGCAAACAGTTAATGTCTGCCGGCTTGTGAAATATACAACAGCCCAAAACCGGAAATAAACCAAAAGGAAACTAAACTGACCTCACAAAACAGTTCTTCAGTTGATTCCTGGAACTACTTTGAGTCATCAATGTTTCATTTAATCTTTAACCACAGGGCTGGTTTACAACAAAATACCTTGAAGTTTTAAAAAAAAATGATTCATAAATGGATATTTTCTTTATTCAAAGAAGAAGCAGATTCAGAAAAAAGTTTCTTCTGTAATTCACTGTGATTGTCACCTCATCACTTCAGACCGACAAACGAGACACATGATAACAGTAGAATAAGATCATGTTAATAAAGAGCTGCTTGTGATGATGGAGCAAAACATGAACAAATCAGAGGATTGCTGTTCCGTCACCATAATCACATCATAAGAAACAAGATATTTTATTTGTTTGCTATAGCTGAGGGAATAGTGATCATCTCAATATCAGCTGCTAATTTTGTATATTTCACAGAAATTTTGCAATCCATAAGATCATACAAGTAAATCCAAAGCAAGAAAGGATGAACCTTATTTCTCACAAATCGCTTTTCTCTTCGATGCACATGGAAGATCATTCCAGTTGTTCAGGATGGAAGATAAACCCATAATTTCAACACAGTCCTCATTTCCATCTTCGTCATTCGGCTCACCTTCAAACCAAAACCTGAACATGGATCACATTTTTAATTATTATTTAGAATCCCGAATTTTCAGTTATAACATTCTTAAAGTTTGCTGATTTAGGAACCAGAAAAAAAAAGCAGATACCTTTATTTGTAACTAACTTATGGAACAGTCACAGTTCATTATAAAACAGCCAACATAAGTCATAGTACCACAAAAGCAAGTTTCACAGGTAAGTAAAAGTAGTAAAGTGAAAACGCAGAAAACTAAAACAGAGAAGATACGTTTTTCAATACAATTTATTTAGAGGATGTTTGTTTAATTATGGCTGCTGCCATTATTGAGTTTTTAGAAGAGATGTCTTCTGCTGTTTTCTGATGGGCTAAACTTTAAACGAGAATACAGAAGACTAAAATAAATCAGCAGTGGTTATCTGTGAGCGTTTCACATCTTACCCCCTATTCAGTGGTGAATTATCCACCCATGTCAAATTGCCCTCGTTCACTATGTCAGACAAACCAATCCACGATCTCTCGCTGAGTCTGACAAGTGAAGACATGAGCCTCTGCGAGTGAATAAAAACAGGAATACAGTAAGTGTGATTCCCTTGTTCATTAACAGACACAAACTCACTCACACAAACTCACCTGCTTCTCTACACTGTTGATAATGACCAAATCCCCGCCACGATCCCTGCAGTACTGCCTGCTGGCAGACCAGCTCATCGCCTTTTTGGAAATGAAGAAGCCATCTAGACTACATTGATTTCCTAATAGAGACACTCCTTTTAAAACTCTATTCATAAAATGATAACGAAACTACGGTGGGGTGGGGGAATTACATGGTTACACTTCATTTTGATAGTCCACTTTAGACATTCTACTAACTACAGTTTAAGTGACTTTGTAACTACATGTCAACTACATGTCAACTAATTCTCATTAATTTGCAACTACATGTCTACTAACTCTCAGAGTAGACAGTTAGGGTAGGTTTAGGGTTAGTGTAAATTGACAAAGAAAGTTTTAGAAGACATTAAGCATACAGTCTACTAATACTCTACTAACTGCTAGTTGACATGTAGTTGCAAAGTTAATTACTGTTAGTAGAATGTGGACTATTGAAATAAAGTGTTACTAATTACAGGTTTATACTGACCTCCTTTAGAAACGTTCTTATTCAGTTCATCGCTCTTGACTTTGTCTGCAAAATCTGGAATCCTCTGAACCAAAGAGTCAAAATCCCTCTGTAATTGGCTTTTCTCAACAGAGAGATCATTGAATTTGGTCTCCAGCTCCAGTTTCTTCTGACTCAAAGAGCTGAAGTTGTTCTGCAGCTGGTGTTTCTCAGTCATTAGATCAGTGTACTTGTCCTGTAAGCTGTTGATGCTTTGATTGAACTCTTCAGCTGTGTTCTTGTAACTCTTTATCAGGTCTCTGTCTGCTGTGACGGCGTTGTGCTGCAGTATGATGAAGATCAGCAGAAGAACACAAATGAGCCCGAGACTCACTGTGATCAACACCAAACATCTTCTTCCTCCTGAGGAACAGGTCCAAAACACACAGATATCAGTTAATTCACTTTGCATTATTATAAATGACGTTCCACTTCAGGCTTTTTAGATAATCTATTATTTTGTTTAAATATATTTGATATTTTAATTTAATATAATATATAAGTGACTGAAATTGCATATGTAACAGTTTACATTTCCTCAAACATTACTAAAACAGTCTCTGCTTCAAATGAAACTTTCTACTTACTGCACTGTAGAGCTTTTCCTTTAGCCGGGATGTAACTCCGTGTTCGAGGTGCAGAAGTGTCTTCGTCCCTTTCATAAATGGCCTCAAACTCCATGTTTTGCTCCTGTGTCTTGCCGTACATCTTCACGATGAGTTGTGATATTCATAATGATGACAATTTGTTTTTATTTAAAGCCTAATATTGCAAAATCTATACAGGAAGTGGTTTCATATGACTCTGGCCTTTAATAAGGATATAGACTTCCAGTTTGAAACTCTCCTCAGATCCAGCCACGTGTACAGAATTACAAAACTATGTTAGCAGCTACAAAATCCAACAAGAAGAATCTGTGACCACACAAAAGACCACCCATATTAGACAGACATATTGTGTGTTCAACGCATAACCAAAAACATCTATGCTTTGGTTGTTCTTTGGTTGAGAGTAACATCTGAATTTTTTATGTAAGGTTTTTTTTTTTCAGAAGAAGAAAGTGACTTTGGTGTTATCTGATTGTATGGGGGTCTTGTTGAAGGGTTAGAGCAGTGAATGGGAGCAAATATATTTTTTGCATTCCCATTTGCTCAAATAGTAAAAGAAGAATGCCATGATAGTGCTTTCATGAATTTAAATAAAAGGAAAAATATTGAGCGAGACTGATAATGGAAGTCAGAATACAGAAAGATGTCAAATTTACGATCCCTCCCCATAGACGCCGCAATAGAAACACCCTTTCATTTGCCTAACCGTTTTTTTGTAATTTGAGTCGAAGGTGATATAATACGAGGTATAGTGTTATAAAGGTACCTACAAATATGAAAAATGTTGAGGTTTTACGATGCTGATGACCATCACAGTTTTGTGAATAGGGTCTATTATATGGATGTATTTGTTTTAGACTTTATATTAGTATGTTAAAAATAAGACCATCAACTGAATGTGCTGAATGTGCAGCTCTTCCACAAACTCATCCAGCACAACCTTGAAAGACATTTCTAACAAATTCTATTAAAAGAATATCCTCCACTTATACTTTTCTTGAATTTTCACTTCTGCTTCTGCAGCTCACTCTTGAAGCTGTTATGCTGCTGCGAGTGTTGTTGATTACTGAATTGCTGGTGACATTCCTCATTTAACTGGTAAATGGATGAAAACTTTGAGTAAACTTTAAGAGTTCTGATAACTAAAAAAAAATATATATATATCAGGTTCTGGGCTTAAGGTGAGCCGAATAACTAACATTGTAAAAAAATGTTTACTGTATTGAATTGATTTCTTCAAAACACAGCTCCAGAAGAAGAACTGGAATGATCTCTCATGCTTTGATAAGAGAAAGGGATTTGTGAGAAATAGTATCACTATTACCTGTCTTTAAATCACGGTCTGTCACTGCATTGAGGTGATAATCACAGTGGACTGCAGAAGTCTAAAAGTAGGCCTGATTCTCCCAGTTATTCTGATGTCAAGTGTCTGTAAAATTGCTTTTGAATTGAATTGCTTTCTCTATGAATAATATGGTCAATAACCATTATTACCAAATGGCATCTTTGTTTTTATTTCATATTATTCTTGTGCATCTGCTTTATTGTCCTTGATTGACGTTTAATCAGTGTTATATTGTGAAGAGAAGCTGATAAAATTGAAAATATTTCTCCTTCGTCACTTGTCAGATCACTTTTTGTTTCCACGTTTGTGGTTTTACCTGCACATTTGTGCTTTGTGAGTTAGTGTTTATTGAATGCTGTTAGTGGACATCACAGTACATATGCGTTTAACATCCAAAAAAATTAATATACACCAGGCATTCAGAAGATGGTTTCCCGTTTACTGGCCAACACAACATCAACAAATTACATCATGCAATTACATACATTGCCCTGCTTTTTATTCACCTGCAGCTTCACTCTTTTCAGGGTTGCGCAAAGCCCATTGAAAGGCAATCCTGCAACAAGCGACGGCTAAAGCTAGCGCTTCCGGTCTGGCCTAATCTTCAACATGTTTTACAATAAACAATCCTATTGGATTGAACTATTTTTAGAAATGATGATGAAAAAAATAAATAAAAAAAACCTTTTATAAGTGAAGTTACTTTTTGCAACAAGTGTGATTCAGCAGAGAAACGAAATTTCTCATTAATTCCTATTCACAATGGCAATAAAGTGCCGCACAATTTTCACGACTGAAAATCAATGACATCAAGGCAGTAATGTGATTGGTTATTAAGGGACAGGGGATCCAAGTTGTTGAAAGCTGTTACGCTTTCTCCAATAGTAAGTAATACAGACCCTCTCATCTCCCTATAAGACAATCTTTCAATCAGAGACTTCTATCTTAGCCCAATTTAGTAATTGTGATTTAGCAATACTAGGTGCCTAATAGTTAATGCAAGATGTGAGAAAGAGAAGTAGAAGTGAGGAGAAGTGTGAAAGTATAGAAGAAGCCACAATTCAGGAAGTCCATATATTTTTATACTTTTCAATGATATCAGATAAGAGAAGGGTAAGCCCACTACAATTGTGCTTAGTCATGTTTAACCATCCATAGGGTATTAGAAGGAGTTTATTAATCCTGCACATCTGGAACTTAAATAAACTTACATCTTACGTCACACAATCAGTCATATATGCTGAGAATACATGATTAATAGATTTTTAAATAATAGATGAATAAATAAATATAAAAGTCACCCAAAAGTCATAAAGATAACTTCATAATGCAATTCATTATAAATAATATCTGTATAAATATGACAATTATAATAATATATAATATTTTTTCTAAATAAGTCGGGACACTTAAAATAGATCTGAAATACGGGACTGTCCCAGGACGTCTGGTCACCCTGTTATAATTGTTCAGAATTATTGTGAATAAAAATCTTTAACAATAATTTCAATAATTTATAATAACTATCATTACAATTATTCACAAGAACATACAAATGATATATTTTTGATGTATTATAAGGTATTAATGCATTAGGAATATTTATATTGCATTAATACTCAGGCTTGAAGTGAAGTGACTGTTCAGCAAACAACAGTCTCCATGCAGGTGTCATCCAGACATGTTTTAGGTTTATGGTAAGAGATATTTTAATGAGGTTGTGCACCATTGCATTGCAGTCTATTTTTGTCTATCCTCAACATTATCAGTCAGAGGAGCTACAAAAGGCAGATGCATGTAAATGATTCCTGTCTTGATAGCAATAGTCATTTGTGTAATTACGGTTGTGCCACAAACTTTTACAAGTAAGAAAACTGGAAAACAAGAAAATAATACTGTAGCAGAGAATTACCTGTTGTTGACCTGTAAAAGTTGTCCAAAAGCATACAATTCCTGTTAACCTGTAAAACAGGCGCTCCTTATAAACAAAATCAGCAGGAGAAATTTGCGTTTACTTCAATACACAAAGCCATTTTTCACTAAAATGTTGTTATCTTCATTTTCGGTGGACAATGCTAAAAGCACAGGCCAGTGACACTGAGCACACAATCATCTCCTCACCTTTTCGTGAATGCTGGCTGTAAATGTATGCGTCCCGGAATACAAACTTAATGCAATATAGTTACCCTGCCATTCAATGAAATAATCCAAACACAATAAATCATGAGGAAAATCCCAGCTACTGGGAAAAGTCATCAATTATGCATGATATGCATGTTTCAGATATACAGCTATGCATATTTTGAGGCTTTCTGGAATGATGTTTCAGTTCATAAATTTTAAATTGATTGTGATGGATTTATAGGGACATTTTTTATTACCCTATAAATCCATCACATTCAGAAAATTGATTGCAGTTCTCTTTGCAAAAATAGTTTCTCTATAAAAATTCCAGTGCCATGTGTAACAACCTTTCATCAAGTGGGCAAACAGGCTGGGACAGCCACCATTATTAATGAAGACAGAAATAGTGAACAGTGTTTCACTGTAGAAACACTTATAAGCTGTAAAGTTCCATTGCAAATTAAATATTTTTGTGGTTGTTCACTCCACATCACCATGTTTAGATGAATATTAAATGTTACTACCAAGCAAAAAGACCACTGTTCTCATTTCTTACGAATTAAATTAAAATACCTGCTGAAAGATTTCTGCAGGTCCACCAATCCTGAACCTCAAAAGATGATAATCTGGCAATGGTTCATTCCTGCACGATCAATGTCAAAGTGCAGCGGGGTTCAATGGTGGCTGTGGTAGGTCACCTGGGCAGTGGAAAATCCTCTCTTCTGTCTGCAGTGTTGGGAGAAATGGAAAAGAAAAGTGGCCATGTCACAGTATCGGTTAATCACTCTGAAAAATAACTACAAATATATTGCCATCATTCAAAAATTTCACATATAGTTTTGCTAGCACTCTCTTTCAGAGCTCTGTGGCTTACGTGCCTCAGCAAGCATGGATCCAGAATGCCATTCGGACGGGAGAGGAAAGACAGCTGGAACCAGAAGGTGTAAGAGGCTTGTGCTCTCCTACTAGACCTGGAAATCCTGCCTGCAAGAGATGCCACAGAGATTGGAGAGAAGGTAAACATGAACTGAGAATGATTCCGAAAAAGACATGACAGAATAAAGAGAGTGAAGGAATATGCCAAAACAACAAAAGAGGTAAAGTTGTTCCGAATGCTGTTCTTTTCCCATAAATTATTTTATATAAAGTGACAAAAGTATACGTGTACGTTCATTCTTGAGGTAAATATGTTAGTCTTGGGTTGTCGCAGGCATCATGGACGATCGAGGACAGTCCACTCCCATCAGACTGGCCCAGATCCGGATCCATTGGATTCCAGGAATATGGACTTCAGAAGCGCAGCAGTCTTGACTGGGCCTTAAAAGAAAATTCTCTCAGTGTCAATGGGAGAGAGAAAGTAAATATAACATCGAGCACAATGTGTCATATTTGTGCTTTATTTGTAATGCTTTCCAAGTTTTTCCACTGAATCGATTTAGGCTTGAATTGTGGGAAGAGGCCGGAAAATCATCTCTTGATCTCTGAATCTTCCGGATCCTTGAAGTGGCAAAAGGAAAGATCTTCATAGATGGGATAAACATTGCAGAGGTTGGACTGCATGAACTGAGGTCTCGCATCACCATTATCCCACAGATACACGTGAACATGTAAAAACAGATTGAACACCATGTAAATATGAAAAAACTTAACGCTTGAGTATTTTATTTTCAACCCTTTTTCCCCAAGGATCCAAAGCTGTTCTCTGGTTCCTTGCATATGAATCTGGACCCCTTTGATGGCTACAGTGATGAGGAGGTCTGGAGAGCTCTGGAACTCGCACATCTCAAGAACTTTGTGTCTGGCCTTTCTGACAAACTCCTTCTCAACAATCTTTATTCTTCATTTGAACCAAATCTCAGTCAAGAAAAGCACAAAGCTCAGGATGAAGAGGTTTTGCCTGTAATAGCTGTTCTACTTGAGCAGGTGTCCATGTTTTCTCCAGTATTACAGAAGCGGTGTGCTTCAGCATTCTCCTGCTGACTCTTTAACTGACGTCTGAGGTGCTTAAACAACAGACCGAAGCCCTCATGTCATCAACAATCTCAGAATACAAAGACTTGTGTAACGTAATCTTACCGTAGAGGTGTTCAGTAGGTCATTATAATGCACACTTCAGATGGACAGCCATGTTCACAACCTCTCACTGCTGTCAAACTGAAGTTTCCTGGAAATGTGTAGTTTATTATAGATCCCAACTAGCTGTAGAACTAGTTGCAATTCTACTTGAACATTTTCAGTTTGTTACAAGAATGTATTATGTCGGCACATTAAAGCCTAAATTCCCATAAAGTTGAAAGATGCATCTATTTATGATCTGAGAAAAAAATCCACTCATGTTAAAAACAATGCAACGCCCACCCATCCTTATGCAGAATTCTCTGTGTAAATTAAAACTTGTATTGTTTCTATAATCTAAAAGTTTAAATCAGTATTTATTGCATTTTGTACTGTATAAGAACTGTATTTTTATATATTTATAATGTTTCCAGGCACACTTCATCCGAGACTGTCAAAACTTGAAAATGCCCTTATTTTTTGCACAGCCTCAGTAAAATAAATGTTGGTAGTAGTGATCTGGAATTTATTTCTTTTTCGCTCTGACAAAATCACATTTTGAGAGACTGACTTCCAAAAGTACAAAATAATGAGCTCAAGTTTAATTTTAAAAATATAAAAAATTTATTCATATTTACCCTGTACACATACAAATTATTTATGAAACTAAGCACACTTAAAACTAGTGCATGTATACAAATATCAAATAATATCTTTGATTACATACAATTCATATAAATATGTAACAAATTAGATCTTTTTTTTATTAGTCAGTTTAAAAAAAAAAAAGTATTTAAAATAATATCACTCCCACCAAACCTGAAATATAAACCTTAGTTTGACCTTTTTCTACAGAACAATAAGTGCTTTCATCATTTTTGGTGAAATAATCACTGAGAAATAATAGTAAACAAAGATCATGAATCAAACACGCCAACTAAATACATTACCAATGAAAACAGAAGGTCATTGTAGACTCCACTGCATGGTATTGGTAAGATGAGGCTTAAGTTGCCATTAGTGGGAGATACCCAGTAATAAATATGTTATACTTATATGATAAAATAAATTATGCAAAAGAAGAAATATTGTAACAGATTTTAAACTTTAAATAAGGATTAAATGAGAGAAAACAATGGCTTTCTAGAGATGAAATTCTCCTTTGGGAACTTTTTTGATAATAAGGATACCTTCAAACATTAACTTTGGCTTGGGATGAAGCAGCTGATGCTCGTGGAGGGATTTTACCCGCAGCTGTTTGGTCAGTATACAACTCATCACTGCATCAGTGGTAGAATGGCACAGAGAAATTTCGTTCTTTACTCTTTCAAGTGAAGCAATGATACAAATAGAATTGTTCTCATTACTAACAATCAACCCCATCAGGAAAGTGCGGCTTAGTGGTAAAGTGAGACGTCTTCCAAATGAAAACAGACAACAAAAACAGCCTTGAAGAAATAAAACTAGTTTCAAACATCCCGAATGTTGGCATTAAACAACCTTCAAAGCAGCATTTGCAGTGAAAACTAGAATGTGACTGAAAACCGAAGGCTACAGTAGCTGAGGATGGAGTGGTGTCATGTTCACACTATGTGTGTGAGCTCTAGAAGCTCACAGAAGAGTCCATGTCACACAAGGTCCACTCTCCATGGACTCTACCCAGTGATATGTCCCTCTTCAACCCCTCTACTTATCAGATCAAACCTGAGTCTTTGGCCATCTTGTAGAAAATTCCCTTCTTGGCAATTAAATTGGACGGAGAATCAAATTCTGCCATCTGGCCTTTATCGAGAACCAGCACCCTTTCAAGAGAAAATGTAAGAAATATTTAGTGCTACATAAACATTTTAGAAATATTATTATATAACAATTATAATACCGGGTTGGTGTAGTCTTTATATTTTATTATTATTTATAACTCTTTTAAGTTTCTTTAACCTTGTGTAGTCCATGATGGTGTTGAGACGGTGTGCGATGGTCAGAACGGTGCAGTCCTCAAACTGAGTTCGGATAGTGGACTGAATCAGATCGTCCGTCTCCAGGTCTACAGCTGCAGTGGCTTCATCCAAAACCAGAATCTTGGTCTTCCTGAGGAGAGCTCGAGCCAGGCAAACCAGCTGCCGCTGACCCAAACTGAAACCCAGATTATATCCAGTCAGAAACAGTCATATTAGATTGGAGTCGAATGAAGAATAACCATTGTTGAGAAGGTGTTTTTTACCTGAGATTCTCTCCTCCCTCTGAACACTCATGGTTGAGTTTGTCAGAAAGGCCAGACACAAAGTTCTTGAGATGTGCGAGCTCCAATGCTCTCCAGACCTCCTCATCAGTGTAGCCATCAAAGGGGTCCAGATTCATACGCAAGGAACCAGAGAACAGCACTGGATCCTGGGACAGAGGAAAAGGGGTTTAGAAATACAAAAGAAAAACTAAAACAGCTCAATTCTCATTGGCAAGTTAACTGAAGAAATGAAATCATTCTGAGAGGAAAACATTAATTTGAAAACTTTAATAGTGATATCCTCATTTAAGTGACTTGAAATGAACGTTTAGGTGTATTTAAGTTCAGTGCCTGAGGAATGATTGTGATTCTGGATCGTAGCTCATGCAGGCCAAGCTCAGCAATGTTGACTCCATCGACACGGATCTCCCCTTGAGACGCCTCGATGATTCGGAAGAGCCCTAATGTCAAAGAGGACTTTCCTGCTCCTGTCCTACCCACAATTCCCACCTAAGAAAAACACACACACACACATACATGATTAACTCTGCATGTTTATGAGGACATTTTAGGTGAATAGGTATCTAAATGAGTACTGTTTATTGATGAAGTCAAAGCTTGAACTGATTCTGAATATTGTGATGGCTCTACGCACCTTTTCTCCTCCCTCAATGTTGACTGAGATATCAGAAATAGCCAGCTCTAAGTCCTCTCTGTATCTCAAGCCAAAGTTGTGGATTTCAATATGACCAGCGGTCGGCCAGCCAGCAGGCAGAGTTGAGTGCTCCGACCTCCATTCAGCCTGTAAACAGAGACATTAATGCAGCATAGACCAATCACATCTCAATAATCCATCTTTAACACGGAAACCAGAAATACACAAGTTTAACCTGGACTACTTTCAGGAAGTTGACATGATATAGTTCATCTAATACTATTTTAAATCACAACTTTTGAATTATAGTGTAATGAATCAAATATTTATGAAGTGTATGCAATCAGTTTCATTTTTTTAATCATTTAAAAAATTCATGTCACAACGATAGTCAAGAAAAAAAAAAGTTAACTGGACATAGTAAAAAAAAAACATCTACAAAACAAAAACAAAACACTTGAAAAATGTGAAAAATTTACCCATTACAAGATCTCACACAAACACTTAACTTTCATAAATTTCTAAATAATCATAGTAAATTTTTTCCCAGAAACTAGTTCCACATCTTGTGGACATATACTATGCAGAACTCTACACAAGTACAGAATGAACAAACACAATCTGCCTGCTGGTGCACTGACCTCTTTCTCTGTGTCTCCATATTCCTTCACCTTCTCCACTGCCACTATGTTAGTTTCCAGCTCAGAGGACATCCGCACCAGCCAGTTCAGAGATGCTGTGACCTGTGAGAGAAATCAGAACTAGTAAGGACTTGACTGGACATCTGGTCTGTATCTCATCGTTTTAGAAGTTAAACTGACCTGCAGCGCATAGGAGATGGACAGCCCCATGATACCTGGACTCAGACTGTCCCTGGCCATCACTGCAAAAAGGGCTGCAAATGTCACAATACAGTTTCCCACAAACTCTAACCTCACTGCCAACCATCTGCAGGACACAGAGGCACAAAGACACACACAAATCATCAGCTTTCCAAAAACCAAAACACTAATGCATGTGAGGTGCTGAGAGTTCTCACCGGTTGGCTACAATGCTGGGGAAATAAGCTTTTTGGTTGTGGTCCACTCTGCCGTCACTCTCTCTGATGAAGCGTTGCTGTTCTCCAAATGCTCTGATCACGCTGGTTCCCAGTAGTGTCTCGTTGAAGTGTGTGTAGACAGGAGAGCGACTCACAGACTCCAGTCGTTTCAGCTGCCGAGAGGACGCCACGTAAAAACGCTGACAGAAATGAAAAGACAAATGTTAGAGTAGAACCCAGCAAATGATTACACTTACATTGAAGTTTTAGATCTCAAATATTTTCTATCTAAATGTTATTTAGCCTAGAGAATTGCTAGCCTTTCCTAACATGCAGCCGCAAGGTAAAACAACTGGCTGACCTGTACAAAGAAGTAGAACAGGCCCAGCGGCGGGATGATGATGGCTACCAGCGGTGTGGCAATGAGGATGACAGCACATGAGCCCAGCACATTAAACATGGAGCCCATGAACATTTTTATGATGCTAGGGATGACCGAGTCAATGGTGTCCGTCTCTTTGGCAAAGCGGTTGACCAGATTGCCACTGGGTGTGCGTTCGAAGAAAGACATGGGAGATCTCAGGACGTTGTAGAGCATCGTCTGGTGCAGGTAGCGGGAGGCTAAGATCCCACCAACCGATACAGACACAGAATAGCAGAACACTGCAATACCTATCAGAGAGAAAACGAAAAAAGAAAAAACTAGCTTCAAAATCAAAATGGCTTCTGGACAAATAAGCTAATTAATAATAATAATAATATAAAATAAATAAATAGACATATTAATAACAAATATTAAGTTAAAAAAATAAAAATGCATTGCATTAAAATTATTTCAAGTGGCTGCAATTGAACATGTTTGTTTTTTTATTATTAAAAATACTATTTCACTTTAAAGAGTTTAATACTAAGACAATATCATCATTATTAATTGGCAGGTATAGTTCATAAAAACATATTTTTTAAATAAATAAATATATATATTGAAAGGTGAGTATTTGTTGATATGATCACAATAAGGAAAAAATATTCTATCTAAATATTGTCAAAATTTTTACGATATTCGATATATATCTTGATATGTTAACATTTGCTTTTAAATAATAAAAAAACATGATTTTCTTTTGGCCATTAAAAACAAACAAACAAAAACAGCTAATTTAAGCAGCTAAATAAAAAATCTAGACCAAGTGATCACTTAGTGCTTCTAATTAAATTAACACATTTAGGTCTACCTGAAGTAGTGCAAAACAAGTACAGAAAAGTACATTTCTGTCAACTTTTTAGTGCATGCAATTCACAATTCACAAGTTTTTTAGCTAAGAACACAAGTCTGTCAACTGTCTGTAGTTTTAAGAGAAGCTCTGTGGCATGAAACTATGTTCCCAGTGACACTTAAAACCCTCTTAGATGGGCAGCTAGTTGCTGAAGGACATAGATATTTCTTATATAGAAATATATATAAATGAACACCAAAGACTTTTGCACTCAATCTGTCTATATTATGAAAACTGGTAAATATAACAGTGAAACAAACACGGGGCAGAAAATGTCTCCTTGTAACAGCGAAGCTCTGATTCTAGTTATCTGGCAACCGCTCTCATGAAAGCTCTCGTAGTAGAGGTGCATAGGAGCAGTCTGCAGTTACAGGTTCCTTTTTTGGATGTTCGGCATGTCCTTTTAGGAAAGTATGCTTGAATTTGAAATATTCGATATTCAAATTTTACATCGTCGTCAAAATTATTCAGATATTATCGCTAATATTCAATATATTGTCCAGCCCTACACCAAAATGAAAAATTATTAATTAGAAGTTCCAACTAACAGTGACCATATAACTAAAAACTTTTTTACATTTATATAAAAGTTGTCATATTAAAAACATATATAAGAAATCCCACACAACAATCTGACCTTGTGAGATTCCAAGGGCTCCATACACTCCTAAACGCATCTCTCTGTTGGGCTGGGTGTTGTTGATAACAGGGTCATCTGTCCAGAGACTGAGCCAGTAGTTTGAGCCCAGAGAGGACAGATGATGACAGAAGAACAGAAAGATACTGAAGATGGACAGGGGCAAGCCGATAGCCTTCATGTACTCCCAAAACACAGACAGCTTCACCTGGATAACAAACAACAGTCACTAAATCTAGAAAAAAGTAACATCCTCTAACATCCTGACACAGAGACAGCTGACTCGTACCCTGCCAGTGTTGGCCTTGTCGGCCTCAGTTAGTCGAGCAGCATCTGCAGATTTGGTCTTCTTTGCGGCTGCAACATCATTAGGTTCAGTTTGCTGTGGGGTTTTACCTGTGCCTGCTGTATTAAGAGAATTCAGACTCTGCCTACAGGACACAGAGATAGAGTAAATAATGTCAAAATACTGTTAGTACATGACTTAAATGATTCATCACGCTGCAAAAGGTCGGGACACAGTGTTAATTCAGGACAAAGAAATAATTCAGAAAAGCTATTAGGTATCTCTTACCCCAACATGGCAGGACCTCCATTCTCAAGTCCTTTCCGTGGAACTGCTTCTATAGATTAAAAAATATGTACTAAATCAGACAGAATTATTCCTGCATGCTTCATGCTTTTCCACATCCATACTTGTACCAATGACTTTTTAAACTATTCAGAGTTAAAGAAGACAAGCTTTCTCATCATTATCTAGAAGTCATGACATCCGAAAACACCTTCGCAACACAATAGTTTTGCAGCAAATGTTGTAATCAAGCATTGACTAAAACACCGGGATGCACTTGAGTACAAACATGTCTATATATAACATGGCAATAAAAGGCCATCATAATTAGCTTCTAAGCAACCACACCTCTCAGGCCTGCTGAAATTTCAGTCAGCAAAACTGTTTTAGGCTCAGAGGCGAAGGTTAGAAGAATCACCAGCAGGCTGCCCAGCACCTCACACACACGAGGAGCTGACACAGCCACAAGACTGGGGAAGGCCAAATGTTGAAACCATTTACAGTACAGTGCAATGTGTAACATGTAAATCTAAGGTTTGTGAGCAGTAGTCCAATGGCAACGTAGTGGGAAAGTACAAAAAAAACCTCAAATATTTCAGGCCTCAGACTTGGGCCCATATTTATCAATTACACTCAAGAACGCTGCTAAGAATTGACTTAAGTGTAAAAAAAATTCTTGGCTCAAAGCTGTGCTTAAAAATTAGTTATCAAGCATCTTAAACAACTTAAGTGAAGTGTAGGATTAAATCTTAAATGTCAGACTTAGAGTTGCCATAAACAGGATTTTGGATGACGAAATACGCATGGAACAATCACTGAATAGATTTACTTATTTAAGAATATTCTCAGATAAATTCACATTGAATGGTTAAATTCCTAATAGGAGTTTACATTCAATGTACATTTGACAATAAAGAATTTTAAAGAGAATACATTATGGTAAGGAAACTAATCGTCATCCCAACCTTCAATTTAGGGTTGCGCTGGTAGACGATAGTATTGTGTATCGGTGATAGTAAGAGACATCGCCTGTTGCTAGTTTGAGATCAAAGACGATTATTATGATTATTATTATCCGTCAAAAATATAGGCACATGTCTTTAGTGATTATGTGCGGAGAAACTTCAGAAACTTGTCGGGGCGCCATGATCAGCTTTGGTGGCCGTGTCGGAGCCATAACGCGCCGCAGACATGTTCAGTGTAAATAAGGGGTAAGAGATCTATTCATGATACAGTGTAGGTATCTTCAGCGATTATAACGGGAGTGTTTTTAAAGAACATACAATACCCGCATTAGACTTAAGTCATTTATGACGTTCTTTGATAATGTAAATATTCTTTGCTTGTTTCTGTTTGAATAACTGAGGAAATGTAACCGTTTTATTAACTGCTTGTTGTCAAACATGTCAAGAAACTCTTCTGAAAGATTTGCGCACATACATCTCTGTCTCCTCAGTGCCATCTGAAGCCCCCTCTCCTAAACTCCTAACCACTTGAGAGATCTCTCGAGCTGTCTTAAATAACTGGGAGAGTAAGAGTTATTCTTAGCTTTAAGAAATTAGACAACTTGCTTTTACACTTAAGTTTAAAGGTACGAGTACATTTAAAAGCACTCAGCACTCAGATTAAAATGGCACTTTTGAGAAGCTTGATAAATATGGGCCCAGGATAATAAGCCCTATTCTAACATGCAGTACAAGCAGGCCTATTCAGTTTACACCCTCAAACCTTCAGATTTCCCCTTTTCGTCCTCTGCCTCCCCTCCCTCTTCTGAAGAGCCAACAGAGGGGACACAACAAAGAAGAAGAAATGGGGATGAAACACAGATGTACAGACAAAAACGATCACTAGACACAGATTAATTATAAAAAAAAGATCACCCACACAATATGAACAATAGTAATCATTTAGAGGAACTGGCTATTTGAAAGCAGTCCAGATATGAGGAGGCCAGTCTCACCTGCCACTGACTCCTCCACCTCCTCCTGCTCTGTGTTGGAGTAGTTACGCAGAAACTCAGCGAAAGCGCCCTGTCTGCCCAGCAGCTCGGTGTAAGAGCCCATCTCTGTGATTTCTCCATCCACCATCACCAAGATCAGGTCAACCTGGGGCAGGAAGCTCAGCCCGTGCGTCACCAGAACCCGAGTCTGCAAGAGTTCCATGCATGATGTGAAATGCCTATAAGAGATGTATACCGTATTTTCCAGACTATAAGTCTTTTCATAGTTTGGCTGGTCCTGTGACTTGTAGTCAGGTGAGACTTATTTATCAAAATTAATTTGACATGAACCAAGAGAAATGAACCAAGAGAAAACATTACCCTCTACAGCCGCGAGAGGGCGCTCTATGCTGCTCAGTGCTCCTGTAGTCTACCCCTAATAAACATAGAGCGCCCTGTCGCGGCTGGAGACGGTTATGTTTTCTCCTGGTTCTAAATAAATGCGACTTATAGTCTGGTGCGACTTATATATGTTTTTTTCCTCATCATGACGTATTTTTGTACTGATGCGACTTATACTCAGGTGCGACTTATAGTCCGAAAAATACGGTATATATTTGGATAATACATGGCTAAATGGCCTTACCCTGCCCTGTAGCAACCCCTGAGGTCCGATGACCTTCTCAAAGATGTGTTTTCCCACATGAGCGTCCACGGCTGAGAGCGGGTCATCCAGCAGATACACTGCACAGCTGCAGTACACAGCCCTGGCCACACTCACCCGCTGTTTCTGTCCTCCAGACAGATTCACGCCCTAAAATTACAATGTCATATGATAAACCCAACTGACTACTACTATAGATTTAAATAATGTCGTACTGTTGTATTAAAAGCAGTCTGTGACAACATGCAGCTATAACCTTCAATCTATCGTGCTTGGTTAGGACAAACTGTAAGAATCATTCTGAAGGCTTTATTTACCTTCTCGCCAATTTCTGTCAAGTCTCCTCCAGGCAGGACTTCCAGGTCTGGTAGGAGAGCACACGCCTCCACCACCTTCTGGTACCAGCTGTCTTTCGCGTCCCGTCCAAACAAAATGTTGTCTTTGAGAGAGGCGTTTTGGATCCAGGCCTGCTGAGGCACGTAAGCCACAGAGCCCTGAAAAACAGTCAGATACTCAATGTATTTCTTTATCCTCCCATTATTAATGTTTAAGTGCCAATACAAAAATGTATGACATAAAATTAACAGCTTTTCAAAATAAAATAAATCAATTTGAGACATTGATTTTGAGACAGTCAGATGTTTTTGATGTGAAAGTCAAACAAGATGCTTTTTGGATAATTTTCAAATCATGTGGAGTTAATGCCACTCAAGGGAATAAACCAAATACTAAAACGTTATTAGATTGTTTTGCTGCTAATATAATAAAATTATGTTATATAAAAGCTATGGAATATTTTATGAAAAAATATTTATATTTAATATATATATTAAATTATACAGTGGGTATAGAAAATAATCACCCCCCCCCCCCCTTTAAAATAATCACATTTTGTTGCTTTGCAGCCTGTAATGAAGATGGACACAGTTTTTGTTTATACAGCTGTATTTACTCAGTGTAACTTATAACATCCAAGTGAAATATAACACCAACAAGTCAGTTGGAAAAAGGATCTCCCCTCCCTAAAAATGACTTGTAAACTCAACCGGGTGTAGCAGATAATCACCTTCTCAATGGCACACAAAGCCATTTGACTTTCACCTGTGATCAGGTGTGGTCATTTTGATTAGCTCGGCATGAAAAAAAGCTTCCCTGGAGCATTTCAGTCCTTGGTAGTGCAGCTGAAGCAAACTATCAACTAAGTGTGGCAAGGCACTGTCAAAAAATCTCTGGGATATGGACAGGCACAAGTCAGGAGATGCTTACAAAATACAAAAAAAATTATACATTTCAAAGGCTTTATCGATGCCTAGAAGTACAGTTAAGTCTATTATTAAGAAATGGAAGGTATTTGGTACAACACAGACCCTCCCTTGATCAGGACGCCGCACCAGACTGGATGAAATAACCAGGAGGAAACTGGTCAGAGATGCGCCCAAGAGGCTTACAACAACTCTGAAGCAGTTGCAGGAATTCATGAAAAAAAACTGGTGAATTTGTGCATGTGACAACAATATCACAAATTTGGCTTGTATGGGAGGGTTGCAAGAAAAAAAGCTACTCCTCAAGAAAGGCTAATTGCAATCATGCCTAAATGCACCTTGAAGATTCTGAGGCAGATAAAATTGAATTATTTGGCCTAAAAACCAAACAATACATCTGTTGGAAATCCAATACAGCTCACCATTCAAATAACTCCATTCCTCCAGTAATATCCTATTATGGGACTGTTTCTCTGCAGCAGGGACTGGAGCACTTGTCAGGAAAGAAGGAAAAATGGATGGGGCAATATACCTTCAAATTCTTGAGAAAAAACTGCTGCCCTCTGCCAGAAAGTTGTCAATGGGAAGAAGGTTTACTTTCCAACATGAAAATGACCCAAAACACACAGCAAAACTGGGCACACCGGTTTCAAAGGGGGGGTGATTATTTTCTATACCCACTGTATTTGATACATAATAAAATATTAAATTATAAAAGAAAAACCAAGTGGGCTAAAATATGTTTGAGCCCCAGTGCATACATAATTTGTTTAACTCAAATACAACAGAGCATTTAATTCAAGAGCCACTGTTTTCACACGGAATCCTTTCAGGCAACCTTGCTCTAAACACATACAACAAAAGCACGTAGCTTGTGTCTGTACCTTGATCGAGACAGACCCTTCTTGCTTCTGCATCTCTCCCAGCAAAGCTGAAAGCAGAGAGGATTTCCCTGAACCCACATGCCCTACCACAGCAACAAGCGCCCCTTCAGGAATACGGACATTAATCCTGAAGAGAGAGAGACACGCTGACACAATGAATAACAAAAAGTTCAAGCAGCATATGGACAAAGGCGGCATTGTGTCATAAAAGTATAAAAGAGTACATTCATTCATTAGGATTTCTTCATTCATTTCATTGTTGATTAAAGATTATGGGCAAATCTTTCAGAAGTGTACTGATATTAACAATGGGATTTACAGTGAACAATAATGCACGTCAAATTACACAGTTCAATGCATGATTTGAAGCAAATGAGATTAGGCTAAGATTGAAAGCAATTCGGCAACCCAAAATCCATGATCCCTCTTATTAAAATCAGTGGAGATTCACCAGATTAGATTTCCTCTGATGCTCTCCTGTATCGGGGTTCATGCACGTGTACTTGCCTGTAATGGCCTCAGTATCCTGCTTCACTGGTTCTGCTCTATGTAATCGCAATATTCATGTCAATGCTTTGAATATAATAAGTACATTTGTTTAGAGTACACAGTGTTGGGATTTGATAATGGTTATTAAGCACAGAGCTCAAATGATTGACATGACATTCTATTAATGGTTCTTCAATGTTTTCCAATGAGGGCAGAAACGGTATTAAAAAACTGTAAACTCTGGCATGTATTACCTAGAAAATATTCTTTTGCATTTTTACTGTTGCATGCAACAACCAAAATATTATACGACCAGTATAGTGGAGTATATTATTTGTATAGTTTTGAAGAGCAATTAAGAAAATGGAGTTACCTCTTCAAAGTAGGGGAGTTGTCTTTAGACCAGCTGAAAGCTCCTTCCACAATCCTGATGCTGTCTGGAGCTGAATGAGCAGGAAACAACAACGAAGTCTTTTAAGCAGACATCAAAACACACGGGATGCCTTTAAACGCACCGATCTACTGAACAGCTGCTACTCTCTCATACAATGCTGTTTTATGTCTGTCTGTGGAAAGAGTTTGGAGACTGCCGTGCTTTGTAAGTCAAACATGCACAACATACTAAAAAATACATGCCACAGAATATTGCACATATGTTTTATTGCAGATTTGAACTGCTTGTGGATCACTGGACTCACATGAACTGATGGCTGGCCGCTCCACATTGTCTTCATCCAACTCCTCGTGGGACAGAAACACACGCAGGCGCTTCATAGACACACTGGCCTGAAGGAAGCAATACATTTCACAGTCATACAAAAAAAAAAATCTGATCACAAGTTCCTGGATTTCAGTGTTAACCATTTGATCCGATCACAAGTGGTCCAAAAACAGTTGAGACAACTTATACCATATTCCAAGGTATAACAAGGTTCACATTCAACGTTTTTTTTTTAAAAAGAAACAGAGAGTAAGAGTGTAGTACCTGCACCATGCTGCTGATGACCATGGGCAACATATTAAGAGGGAAGCGCAGGATGTTGAACAAGGCCAGAGAAACAAATGCCTTCTGTGCATCCAGAATATTATGTTCATCCACTAACACATACACTGCGAACGTGGAGAGGGCAACCTTTGTGAAAGAGACAAGACAATCACAGGGTAGCATCAAAAACAGTGGGCATAATCATGAAAAAGCCTGTGTAGGACTGGAATTCAAAGGCATCTCCTACCAAAAATGGTGCGCAGACCCAAGTAAAGGTGGACACGGCACCAAGGTAAGCAGTCTTTTTAAGCACACGTAATTCACTCTCTCTGATGGCAGACACTTTGTCTTTGAACGCCAGTTCCCATGCGTAGAGTTTAAGCACTTTAATGCCGTTCAGCACCTCATTCATAAGCTTGATCCTATTGTCCTTGCTTTTCATTTGGGCAACCTGTAAATGAGAGTGTGTCAGATTAACAAAGATGATCTAATTAATGAAGATTGAGGCAAATAAACCTGCTGAGCAGGAAAAGAGGTTCAAAACCTGGTAAGTTTTAGTTTTCATGGCAATGACTGCATTTAGAGGAACCATTAGCACCATCACAGCAACTCCAGCAAGCACAGAAGGTCCCAGATTCTGATAACAAAAGAGCAAGAAATAAATAAATACATCATAACAGGTTTTAGTGATGTGTAATGAAATGAGCACACAAGCCAAGACACCTTTGTGTAGGCACATACCTGCCACAGGAAGTAAAGGGCCAGGATAACCTGCAAAGGTGCTGACCAAATCATGTTGATATAGGTGATGAGGTCCATAAAACGTTGAGCATCTACAGACATCAGATTCACAATCTCTCCGACAGTGGATGTTCGCCGAGCAGCATTGGTAATGACTAAGGCCTTGTCAAAATTAAGGAAAATATTATAAATGTACACTACCATTAAAATACTGGAGTCAGTAATATTAATATATTTATAAAAAAAATAATATATATATATATATATATATATTTTTTTTTTTTTTTTTTTTTTTTTATTATTATTATTATTATTATTTTTAAAGTATGGCATATTCACAATGGCAAATGCATTTGTTTGCTTCTTGAATCTCTGAGCGCTCTAAATATGAAACCGTAACAAATAACCTCCAAATGCACATAAACACCATATTATACCCTGTTGCAGACATTTTAGCACTAAAGAACCCAATTACTTTTCTGTACACAGCACCAACAATGGCCGTACGTAACCTCATGCCGGTCACAAAGCAAACGTGGAAATATTTCTGCAGAATGAGGGTTTGCACGCAGGTACAAATGAACAGCAGGGAGGTGTAGAAGTAGCCATGCCAATCAGGGGCACTCGAATCATTCACAAACTGGATCAGTAGCCTAAGAAACAAAAGAACAAACTCACAATGAGTACACATTTATATGTCAATCCAACAGCAGAATGCAATTCTTCTGGATTCAAGTGCAAGAAAAATGAGCAAACTGTTTGATGTCACAGTTCGATGGCACAACTTTTCAGCATGCCAAAACTAACTCTTCACTGAAGCTCTTTTGAGAGCCACAGCTGTTGTTTTGACAGAGTGGCCTTCCCACAGAGTTAAAGTCATTTCTAACCACATGACTGTGAAACCACAGAGGGAACCCTTGCACTCTCCCCTAACCCTTTGCACTTTACTACTGCTTCTGAATTCAGCTCAGATGGGATTAATATCTGATTCTGATGTTGTATTAATTACCTGAGAATCTCCGGCCCAACAAACATCAGGATGTCATGAATAAACTTATACAAGGAGCTGACTAGAAAATATGGTCCGAAGGTTCGGCAGAGAGCACAGAAGAGAGAAGGGTCGCCTGTCTTTTGAAGGCTTTTCGCAAGCAAAATCTCTGACTCTTCAATTTGTTGTCCATCCTTCTTTTCTTCCCTTGCTGATCTTTTTGGGGAGTAGAGTGTCTTATCTACTGGCCTAAAACAAAAATCATAACCCAATCAGAGGATTAGTCCGTTTTGTAGTAAATCCATAAATTTGTCTGTTTGGGGGTGGGGGTTGACTTCTTGCTTCTGACCTTTTGACCTTGTTGCATTCTTGGTCCCAGCGGCGCACCAGCTGTGGCACAACTCTTTGAGACTTGTCCTCTGTGTTGAGCGACCACAGGTCCTTCTCTTCCAGAGGCCTTTTATAACCAGTCACCATCAATCTATGAGGAAAAGAAAGGGACATGCACTAACAAGTAACAACACCCAGCCTGAATACAAGCTTATTCATTAGCAAAATGATGGCTCCTTCAGTACTCTTTCTTGATAGAGATGGTAGAGAGAAGATAGAAACTGACGGGATGAATTGGATCAAGAAATAACATGAGCCAGAATAAAACTTCTAGAGAAGTCAACATTCATGTTGTGCAAAGTTCTATGTTTTAAAAAGAAGAGTGTTGGAAATGCCGTCATTCATTTTGCTCACCCTGTGATCCACCAGAAAGTGATTCTGGACAGGAATGAAGCCCCTGACTCTGGACATGAATTCTGCACAAACACATTCATAGTACTGGCCATCAATTTAACATCCATATAATAAAGCATACCTCTACCTTCTTTAAGTAAAGTACACTAACCGAGTCTCTGACAGCCTGTGAAAAGAGCGGAGGCTGGTCAGACAAGCCGGCCAGGATCAGGGAGATGAGCAGCATGGTGTAATAGATGTAGAAAGTGGTATATTTGAACACATTCACACTGGCAGGCTGAAAGGAAAGACCAAACAACACTTTAAGGGTTTGCTGACATATCAAGCAAACCTGATTTGTGTTTTTTTTTATCTGTAACTGATGAAATGTGAGGTTTTATCCGGTTTGTTAAATTTCCCGTATTTCAATAACTATATTGGTTGCTATATTAATGATGTCACAGTCAGCATAATACTGAGAAAGTTTCTTCTGCAGAAACTGAAGAGTAACTATCAGTGTGGGCGAGGGACAGGAAATTTGGCCTCTGCTGCGGCGCAGAACCCACATGGAACGTGAGAGATCACGAGTGACAGTGTCATTTTACACATTCATGCATTGACTGAAAATAAAACTGCTGAATCATGCATTCACTCATACACAATTCTCTATTACACAGTTCACTACACGAGGAAAGGGTGAACAAAAATAAGTATATTCAGGCAGAGCTCTTTTGCCCAATTTGCGTGCCATTTTATAAACGACGCATTCCGAATGACAAAAACTGTCTGAGACTGAGGTGAATTGCCCCCAAAAAAATCTCATTTGGAATCGCATATGAATATGGATAGGCTCGGTTTTATACAAAATACAGATTACAAAAACAAATAAACAAATTTGAGTCACATACGACTCAAGAAGACATCCGAATCACACTGGAATAAATATATATATATTATTACATGAACTGCAAAATCTGTCAGTTTTAATGCATAAGTCATATTTACCTCATTCAATGCATGCAGGATCTTGGAGCGAAAGGTGACTGTAGCGCACACTATGGTGATCAGCCAAAAATTAAGCATCACCCCTGAGGACTGTACCCCCTTCTTCCGCTCATACTGGATCAAGAACGTAGCCAGCAACTAAAACACATCCAATTACAAAAAAAATCAAATTTGTTAAACATCAGGCTAAGAAACAATTTTAGAAACTATAAACAGTAATATATCAGGTAGGATTTGTCCTTGAGGCAGGGAAAGTGGAATACTTTCAATTAATTTGAATATGAAATCAATGCAAACCGAAGAGTAATTTACAAGGAAAATAGTTTAATTCAGCACTTTTCTTTTGTGAAAGAACAGGTCTCACCATTGTAACGCCAAGCATAGTGGGGCTGACTAGGTAGACTGGGGCTACTGTAGCACCATGGCTTCTTTCCCAGAAAGAGTAGAAAACATCTGCCCAGCAGATAAGCCATAGGGTAAACCCAACAGCCTGTTGGAGGAGAGTCACATGATCTTGAAACAACTGTTGACCTTGGCAGAGTTATCAGGAAACACACTACCAAAGCACACTGCTACATTAAAAGCATTGTACCGGAATCCTGTTTGTTAATACTCACTGTTTTGGCTCTGTTGAGGTGGGTCATGCATATGTATCCACGGTCATTTCTTTTGAGGTACAGGATGTATAACGGTGCAAACAGCCAGAGGTAGAGGCAGGGTATCCAAACCAGCACTGTGTTCTGGAAACATGGTGTCAGGTCTGGATTGTGTGTTTGCCAGGTCCGGTTCCAATGCTGAAAACATGAGAGGTCAAAAGGGTATTTCATTTTACTCTGCGTCTCTGGAGATTCTTTGGACAAAACTGAGAAACGAAGTAACAACTGGAGAAGTCACGGAGCACTATGCTTTCTGGCAAAGCACACAAAGTCATAATGACGTGTTCAAGGAACAAACACTCTTGAGTGGATCTTTCAGAGAACCAAAGTAAAGCGCAATCTTTTCTGTGCAATAAAGCAGAGCAGAGAGTCTTGAGCTTCTTGACAAAAACAAGTCTCCTTCAAGTAGTGACATCCAAAACATGCCTTAAAAATGAACTGAACCTTTTCTTACAAAGAAGATCTAATTGTGTTCTCTGTAGGGATCATCTCTTCCAATAATTCTGTTTCTGGGGAGGAATAACAGGTCAATAAACAAAAGGAAAAAACTAAAAGCTTTTTTTAATGACACTAATGATGGGACTCTTGTCAAGAACATCATGTTTCATCCTAAATTCACCATAAGGAAATTATGTTTTGCTAAAAGAAAACTAAGCCTTTTTAAGACCATTAAGACTTTTTTTTTTATTACTGTTACGAGGAAAATCATGAAAAAAAAATATGATAAAAGCGTCACTTGGGAATTATTTTTATCATGGTAGAATTTTAAAAGACTATAATACAAAAAAGATTTGCTGAATGTGCCAACTCAGTCCAATGGGAAAAATGGTAAGTAAAACAAAAAAGATACACTTATAGTATTTTAATGAGAATAGAAAACATATACCCATAAAATTCCCAGCAGTTTAATAAGGGGGAAAAATGAAACATTTAAATGTGTTATTAAAATTACTTAAAAAAAAAAATTAAGATAATAATTGCATATTTAAATGGAAGTACTTCTTGTACCAATTTTATTATTATTATTATATAAAAATAAGAGAGCTACTAAATGACTGGGGAAAAGACAAGTAAAAAACGTACTTGTATACCCAATAATATTAATAATATAATGATATGGTACTATATGACTGGGATGATTTCTTCAATTTTCTTTTTTTTTTCTTTACATTTTACAATTTTCACATTTGTACATATCCCTATGACTTTAAACAGTTTTAATAACTTTACAAATCTGGTAATGTTTCATTGCCTTGTATCATTGGCCATACAAAGTCATATTAACAATGTAAATTAAGAAAAGTAAAATACTTTCTTGGCATGCAGTCATGTGTGATTCATAATTCAATATTTTGCAGGACAAACTGTCTCAACCTGCCAGGAAACAATACTATTAATCCACTGACCTGTCAGACCTTGCATAAACAGGAACACAAATAAACAAAGCTTAATTCTTTTTGACTATATCAAATAATTACCTGAGTTCTCTAGTTGCAAGAAAACTACTGGTAACACTTTAGAATAAGGTTCCATTAGTTAATGTTAGTTAATGTATTAATTAACATGAACAAACAATGAATAATACATTTATTACTGTATTTATTCATCTTCGTTAATGTTAGTTAATGAAAATACAGTTATTCATTGTTAGTTCATGGTAATTCACAGTGCATTAACTAATGTTAACAAGCACAACTTTTGATTTAAATAATGCATTAGTAAATGTTGAAATTAACATGAACTAAGACTTATAAATGCTGTAGAAGGATTGTTCTTGCTTAGTTCATGTTAACAAAAGTAGTTAACTAACATTAACTAATGGAACTTTATTCTAAAGTGTTACCAAACTACTTAGCATTAGAGGATTTTGCTTAACAAAAACAAGTCAGAGAAGTAACAAGTCAACTCATCAGCTTCCCACTGAGATAAAGACACATTGAGAAAGTGGTCGTGTTATAAATCAATCTTACATAAGGTGGTTAGACTGTTATAAACAAAAATCAACACTACAGGATCAAAGCCCACAGAGAGTTAAATTTTTAGGCATATGGCTAACCGGTTAGCCTAGCAACAGTGGCAGCGTCTCAAAACTTGGTGAACTGTCTACCTAGGCATCATTATTTGGCGTTATAGGTCCATTCAACCCACATGCAGGCGCGAATTTGATGCCTGGTCTGATCGTCAAATGCTCCTATGAAGCCCTAAAATAATGTCTAAGATAGGTAAGTTAGGCTGCTCGCTGTGTTATGAGACACAGCCAAGTGTCTGTCTCTATGCTGCGGAGTACAAGCACAACGAAACTTGACAATCTGTTGAAAACAAAATATCGTCGGGAAAACGGTTTACGACGAAAGGACTGTTCATTTACTCACCCAAAATGGATCAGAACCATCCAAACTGCAGAAATTGTCAATAGCCATTCGCCGCAGGAAGGATTTGTTATCGTATGCTGGGTTTACACTGCCTCCGTTTCATAACCACTGCAATGTGCTGTTGTGTTGTGATGTTGCAGACCCGTGTAGTTGTGGGATGGATGAGCTGAAAAAAAGGGGCGCTGTTACTTCAGCGATTGAGCTGACTTAATAACGGTACTCACACACGGCAATATGGCAAGCCGTTTTAATAAAACGTACTAGTGCTTTTCCTTCAGCTAGTACTCGTTTTTAGCTTCGAGTACGTATTCATTACATTAAAAAAATGCTAGGGGATTTTTGGGTCCGTCTTAATTACAGTTTTAAACCCAGCTCTTTAGAGCCAGTGAGGTTTAACATCATCTTCAGGTGAGAGCAGTTCAGAGAATCAAAGGTTTGAGTATGTTTTATTTTGTCTAACAAATTTGTTACTGTGCTGTAAGTCATTTTCCTGTATGTTATACACAACAAACAGGGACAAGATGACACTCAGTTAAACGCATGTCGAAATGTCTGATGCCTTGCATGAAATACTTTTTTTTTTTTTGTAAAGATACTGAAATACTTTGAATGATAAAATAAGTTCTTAGAACTGTGCACTGTTGCAATGTATAGGAAAGTTATAAGGAGTTGATAAGAGGCATCTTTTTGATATTTGCTGTCTAATATTTAACTTGGAAGAGGACTTAAGTTAATCTTTAAGTATTAGCTACTAGTAACCTTTTAGAACAAAAAATATTCTGAAAATATTTAGGCTATATGTGCTTTTTTAACTTTATCTAAATTAATAGATAATACTAGCTTACACATAAGCACTAGTAGCATGAAAATAGATACTAGTACATTTTAAGGATTAAACGTTAAATTGGATTGCCATTATAGACAACTAGGGGTCAAACTACTCAAACTGTGGAAACACTGAAATCAAATCCTAATAAGCTTGTAAAATGAGCATCAACCTAAACTTGATAACTTTTTACAAATGTTTACAAATGTTTAAAACGCCTTGTTTAAACACAACCCCACATGTCTACGTCAATATGTGGGAAGATTTGCATAACGCCGCCCAAATGTTCACGCAAAGAAAGAAGGCGTAACTTTGTAAGCCATGTTTTGGAGAAGCGGTTTCTTTGTGAAAGCGAAAATACTTTGTTTGGCCTTCCAAGAGAGGTCATGCCTAGAAATCAATAGTTTAGTTGTATCTACAACACTGTTCCTGAACAATTCAACCCAAATATTTAGATGTGTGCAGCACATTTTATGGAGGACTGTTTCCTGATCCAGCGAGAGTAGACTACAATGCCGGCAACAAAGATGACAACTAAAGAAATCATTCCCAAATCTGTTTTTGAATAATTTGTTATTTAATCTTGACTATCTCCTAAAATGAGGTTTGGCACTTAGGTCCGTTCTTCATTGATTCCAACAGTTGACTAATTCTAATGTGGTTTTACAAGCAACAAAATTGTACCATGGTAACTCCACGGTTTTTGGACATCATGTACAATACCTTGTATGTGTCATAGTATAAGTACAAAGTGATAAAAAGTTATACCACACTGTGCCATGGTTATTTTTTTTTTAAGCATTAATGGGATAGTTCACCCAAAAATGAAAATTACCCCATGATTTATTCATGCTCAAGGCATCCTAGGTGTATATGACCTTCTTTCAGAAAAATTCAACTGGATTATATAAAAAAAATAAAATTGAAGAAAACAGAAGTGTGGAGTTCCTTTTTGCCAAAAGATTAAACCACATGAAGCATTTTTTAATCCACTGTCCATTGATATGATCACAAAAAAAAGAAAATTTGATCTGTAGTTTAATTCACTTAATTCAAAGTGTATATGGCCTTTTTTGTTGACATAAAATTTATTTTCTGCTTCTACATAGATGGCTAGCTGTGCCTTGCATGTGATACAGCATTTAGTAACATAACCAAGAGTTCTATCATTCCTCTAACAATACCATTTCTGAAAAGAAAACAAAAAAAGTAAAATAAGTAGTCCTGTTAACAAGACATTTATTTTGAAGGTTATGGATTAACCAACAAAAAAATTGTTTTACAGACAGGATAAATTAAGCATTGTCTTTGCTGAGGAATGCATGGACATTGCAGATGTTTCGGTTTATAAATAGCAAAGAAAACCCATGTTGACAATAATTGGCAATTGTGCATGTCTTGTGCATACATTGACAAATACTTGACAGAAATTGAACTGTAATTATATCTTTAGTGAGGTTATTGCTTAAGTGAGGCCCTGAGATGGTGTGATCGAGTGTACTAAATCTTTCTATCAACCATCATTCTATATTTCTAATTTCATATCATTTTTCATCTGTACCTCTAGGCAAAAATGGATAATATAAATGTATCAATTCTTCCTTACATTTCTATTTTTAACATAAAAATATATGTACCCTTCACTGAAGTATTCATATTGCTTGTTACTTAAATCAACTCAAAGAGAAATGTGAAAACTAAGCACTTAAACTCAGAATTCAGTTTCTCCTCTTCATGGAATCCCTGACATATCAGAGAATTAATACATTGGGAAGAATAGCGAGAGAAGCTGCAACTCACTTTGGGCTAGTAAGTAACCCAGTAATAAGTCAACTTTGAGGCAAATCTTATATTAAGGCACTTTCAATTCATGTTCAGTGCATGATATGACAGCAACTACTCTCCAGTACTGAAGTGCTGTAATCTTTGAAAAAGATGGCACTGACTGTTCAAATGAGGAGTACATTAGCCATTACTAGAAATAAACACAGACTACTGTTGGTTATTACGTCAGCCCCAACGAGGCAATGATATGAACACTACAGCTTCAGCATCACACAAACCTCCTTGTAACAACATTTTTTCAACTAGACACTATTCAGTAAGTAACAAACTCATTATTAAAATGCTAGATTCTAAAAAAAAAATATATATATATAATGTATTTCTGAATGAAAAATTAACCTGCTCCAGTCCTGTGAAAAATAATAAGCATGTGCGGTAGACATTTCCCTGGACACTGATCAGTAGTTTAGTGCCAAATGTAATGGGACTGCAGGGGTAAATCTACGGACCCACTTTCAGTCACCTGCAACAGTCTCCCCCAATTTATGGTCCCAAAAGAGCAAATAACAATTATGGTGCAGATTATACATTTAAATACTACTATACATCACCAGATACCTAAAAACAACACTTAAAAAGAAAAAAAAAAGAGATACAGTGTATGAGTATTTAAGAGTAAGTAAATCTGTAAAACACAATGCAAATCTCCAACAAAATTGTAAAACAACAGGTAATAGTTTCATTTCACAGACCAGAGAGAGCTGGTAAACAGTTAGCATAGACACGATAACATTATATGATATGGTATATTATATGATATATGATATGATGTGATATGATATGATATGATACGATATGATACGATATGATATGATATGAATATAAAAGCAGAACCTTCTCAGATAGTGGAAGACTTGGGCCATAAGATATGATTCAGCTCCTGAAAATAAAGCATTTCCATATTAATGGATAAGGAGTACTTGCATTCCCAATGATGTGAGAGCAAAAGACATGCATGTGCACTGGTAGCGAATAGTGCATTATTCACAGCATTATCTTGGGTCCTGTTCCAAAGTCCAACCTTTTCACCATCCTGCAATACACAACAGAAAATTTGGAGAATAATTTTTATGGACAAGCCAGTGGTGGTACAATCTAAATTAGAGCCCAACCGATATGTTTTTTTTTTTTAGTGGCCCGATACCGAAACGATATAAAGGAGTTTAAAAAAAAGGTATTCTTTTTTTTCTGATATTCTTTGTGTATATTAGAGTGGTTTAAAGTATCGCAAATCTCATGGTTTAGATCACGTTATAGTTTTTGACCCATGGATCAGATAATTTTTATAACAATGCATAGTGTTTAATGTATAAATTAATCCTTTCACGCATACGGTCACACCGGTGTGATCGGTCTTGGCTGGTCCCTGAAGCCTTGATCAGAACTTTCAGTGTGTCACGTCATCAACTGCTGAATTTAAATCCGTTTTCGCGCTTAGAGCAGAGCCAGATCGGACGAACTGAGCGCTTGATATATCACAAATATTCAGTGTTTTCAACCTTCAATTTACAGCTTGTAAAATACACGCTGATGTCTGTGGAAACGTTAATAATGATCCTTACAAATATAATCTGATGACATGATTTTCGTAATCATATACTGATTGTGTAGGTAACTATAAAGTTTACTCTGCCCTTCTCCGAGTTTACTGGAGACCTACTTCAACGTGCTTCGGAAGGAGAGGGTGAATGTGCGTGTTGTAATCCCACAGCTCGGGTTCAGCGTGAACTAACATGGCGGCGCCCATCACCCGGTATAGATCAACTAACACAGTCGATATAAAAGTGTTTAAACTAAAAAATATATTTACTTTCACATATTTCAGAATCGGAACATCAGATATATCATAATCGCCATGGAAACAATAAGGCATTACAGTCTAAAATAACGGTCACCTAAAAAAAAAAAAAAAAAACTCACTATGGGGGCTCAGCTAGAATATTTTAAACTCATGTGCAAAATGGTTAAATATAGATTTTTATCACAGCTTTTTTATTGTTTGATGATCAATGACAGCAGCAGTATTTAGATGCCGCTGTCCCTTTATGACCTGATGCACGGATCCTATATAACGATACACATCACATCCCATTAATTTTTCAACTGTTTTCATTCACTTGAGACATAAATAACTGTCGAGATGTTTTTTTTTTTTCTTAATTGTATTTGTATGCGTCTATTCAGAGAATCTGGAAGAAGATTCAGTTCGGTGCTTGCGCGCTGTATGAAACGCGTGTGCGCTTCATGTGTGTGCAGCTGTGCGCCTAGAGAACAGCGAAAGTTTGGACACTTTCCCCATGTGTGTGTCCAAACATCTGACCGGTACTACAGATATTATTTACATAAACATGAACAAATTTTTTTTGCAATGATCAAATGTAGTGATCAAACACTTAGAATTACATGACAGAGATAGGCTATGTAATGGAAGTATGGCATTTAACAAACTATTATCCAGAATGAGCCCGACATCAGTGCACTGAACAGTAAATGCTCAAGTTTATTCATCTTTAATTAAATTCTATTCCATTCAACTTTATTCTGATTAAGTTTATTTCACTTTGAAACATTCATTCACAGACTTGCACTACTGTCTTCACACACAGACCAAACTTCGGCCACTAGAAGTGTGACATAATATAGCCTACTCTGTAAATTAATACAATATAAATTCATGTCTCGCACACTTTAATGCCCTTTAAATATAACATGTACTTTCCCTTGGAACTGGAATCATGGTGGAATTTCACGTAAAGTCCACTTCACAGGGCAAATTCGGGGGATCCCTTCAGCCCTCTCGAATGACACCCTCCAAGCGTCAGTAGCCCCCCGGGATTGGTTGTCCATAGACTTAAGCTTTAAAGCGTTTCATCCAGATCGCAAGTATCAAACTGGCGCGCGTTCTGCTGGACAAACTAAGTAATTACGCCATTTCAAGCATTTAATCTGCATTATATTTTGTTAAAAAAAGAAATTCATATCAGCGGCATATTCACCGATACCGATATATCGGTCAGGCTCTAATTGAAATCATTTTGGTCAATTACAGAAATGTGTGGAAATTAACAGTGAGACAAACCCCTTATCATACAAGCCATTTGTGCTGGATGGGATTTCAGGGGTTTCCCGTGAAACGTTCGGTGTACCCTGGCCAATCGCGGCACGTCTGGGTGTTTTCTCATGGATGTTTAACTCTCTGCACGATGCTAGCTTTGATTCAAGGTTCTGAAAACAGAGCAAAGGGACATAAAACATGATGATCAAAACCACAGACAACTTCAGTTGAAAGATTGTGTATTATTTGGAAATATTCACAATTAAAGCACAATTAAAGCTGAACTCACCCCAACTTTCCTCAACAGTTCTCCAACGATGTTAAGGGCAGATATACGTGCAGATGTGGTGAGAGGAGTTCCAGTTAGGCCTTCAACTGGACGTGACAGAAAAAAAAATTAAGTTAAAAAAAAAATCAACATTTAAATTAAACTTACGTTTTAGACATGTAAGAAATTGAATTTTCCTCCTCTCCATCCTTCAAATGTATTCTTTCTCCCCACTCTTGGTATCATTTAAACTGCAGTAACTTAAGTGTTATGCACAGCATTGAAAAGAAATGCTCAGGAAACATTTAGTTACACTACTGGATACTGTCCTTGGGCCAGTTAGGTGGCCCTTACAGAATTAAGTGGCTGTGTTTGTGCTCACTTCTGCTGTAGGAAGCTGAGGGGGTGTTAAATGCACTCCCTGAGCATGGAGGTCTGGAGGGTGTGGGATGGAGCGATGGGAGAGCGGAGGTAACAACAGAGGAGGGTCTGGAGGGTGTGGCCTCTGGCTTCTCTACATCTTTAGAAAGGCTGATTGATGTCTTGCGCTCCTGTTTCTGCTGAACAGCAAGTTCATGTCTTAAATCTGCACCGAGGAGAAAGACAAAAAGGAAAAGAAAAGAACACAATCAGCACACAAACACTGAATCTGTTAAAACATCAGAGACTGGCAAATCAGGTGATTATACTACTAATTATCAAAGAAAATAGAAGTTTGCAGTTAGATAAGAGTGAATGGTGTATATACAAACAGGTCTCCACTGAGTTTACCTCTGGCTTCATCTTTTAATCTCTGTACTGATTCTAGAAGATTTTCTTTTTCATCAAGCTCATTCTCAAGGAAGGCATTTCTCTCTATAACATGATTCATTCTCTGCTCAAAGTCCTCAAGTGACATTATAGTCGCCCTATAAGAACAGGATAGACAGATATTAGCAATATATTGTTTAACTCATAAATATCTAGAACGTATGACAAATACTTCTGTTAAAGCACTAAACACACCTCTTAGCTCTCTCCAGGTCATCGTTAGCTTGCTCTAACTCCCGGATATACTTGTGCAGTTGGTCTTTGATGGCTGTGGTCTCTGCCAGGTCTCCTTCTAGAGTCGAAATCTGCCTGACTGCTTCAGAGTGCTGCGTTTCATACTTCTCCTGTTAGTAAACAAGAAAAAAAAGACCACACAAAAAGAAGGTAAAACATACATTTGATGAGATAAAGTAAAACATTTATGAGAAACTACACTCAGACTGTAGAACAGTCATAAGCATATGTACAATTACAGGAATAAGAAAATACAAATATCAAACCACCATTCAAAAGTTGGTAATATTTTTAAAAAATCTGGAAACGTCTGACGAAACATTTCTTAAACTGAAAACAGTTTTTGCTGCTTAATATTTTTGTGGAATCCTTGATACTTGGACGTAGTGTCCGTGATGTCACCAATGCATTCTGAAGACAGTTTTTGAAGCTCAAAGTGGGCGGAGCCAGCCATCGACACCTTGGCAACGCATCACCCCTGGATAATCAAAAATGGGCAAAGAGACAGGACCTGGTTGCTAAAGCCACACCCACCTAGCTCGAGATTGGTGACAAGCAGCAGTCCACCTGTCAATCAAGTGGCCACACCCTAAACTACGCAGAACTTTAAGGCTTAATATAATTTTAACGTTACTAAAAAAACAAAAAATCCCCACTCACAGTTGTCATGAAGGGCAAAATTAGCTATATAGACCAAAATAATTTTTTGAACCAGGCTGTTAACATTTTTTCCGGCTGTAAAGTTGGGCAATTTAACATGGGGAGTCTATAGGACTGACTCCCTTTTGGAGCCAGCCTCAAGCGGCAAGTCGATGAATTGCAGTTTTAGTCACTTCTGTGTTGGTTTCACGAGAGAGAGCAGGAGGTTGCCGCTTGACCTGAACACAAACTGTAGTGTATATAAATTAAGCCACATTTTATTCCATTTATCTGCGACAAGTAATATGTTTGAATGATCTACATTTGGGGGCTTTCTCAGCAAATAATGATCCCTAGATTTAATTGAATAAAAATCTGTAGTCAACTGAAATGCCTAATGCTACGAGATTAAGCATTTAAATGTAATTTGACTAAGGTCTTTTTTAAATTAAACCTGCAATATGGCTTTACAACCATGATTGTGCAACTAACGGCAAGTAAAACCATGAGTGAGCCTCCATGCCCTCCAGACACTGATGCAGAAATAAGCATCAGCTGCTCTCCTCATCCTGAATTGGATCTCTGTTGTCGGTCTGTGAATGTGTCCTCAGTAAGTAATGAAAAAACCTGACAGACATTCTGGATGTAAACACGCAGCCAACGAAGATTCAAATGGCTTTTATCTGTGGTTATATGCTAACAAATGAACGTCAGTCATAGATCAAATTTGTATTCAAATATTACAGATAAAACCCCATCAATGTGCTTTATGAGACATCAGTGACACATCTATTCACAGTAGAGTTATTCAGTTTACAGCCCATTATTATGTTGTTCACATATGGTTTGAGGTAATAGATCAAATAGATTTATTAGAAAAATAAGCACAACATACGTACTTTTTTTTTTATCATAATATTTTGCTAAACCACCTTTTGAGGCAAAGACTGCTTAATCAGGTTTGTAAACTGTTCTGGGGTGATTTAGGCACGTTTTCATTTAAATGGACCAATTATCTTTTTTTTTTTTTTTTTTTTAGAGGTTGGTGATGAAAGATTATGTATACTTCAATTTACATTGTACCTGTGCCCCTGACTGTAATGTGTTTGCAATCAACTGTAGTCAACTGAATTTTTGTTTACAAAGGTGTGACCCAAACGGGCCTTATATAATTGATCCTGCGCAAAGACCCACCCCCTTAGTTACTGTTGCTATGTCTGACAAACCATGGCACTCTCGTGCCACACGTTCTCACGCAATGAAAAATACATTGCAGAGCAATGAGGAAACTGACAACATGCTGACAGACAAGACAGAGTAGGTTACTTTAGGTATGAAAAAGTCTTGGCTTTCAAATTGTCATTTTTTTTAAGAAATTCAAACAAACACAGTTTTGTGGCTCTTTATTGTGTCGTGAGAGATCACTGTAGTGCTTCAGTTCTAATGGCACTTGAACCAATCCTCTCTCTCTTTACTAGTTAAAGATTGAAATAAATAAACATCAGAAGGTATCTCTTTTCAACTATGAAAAGATGTCAATACACACCATTTTTCAAGTTCAAGACCACCAATGTTAAATTTACTCTCCTGTCTGGTTTGTCGGACAAAATGGCAGATTTGGCATTATGATTGGTCAGATCACCAGTGAATCAAACTCTTGGCAAAGAGTCAATTAGCATCTAAACAGTGATTACTATCAAAAAAGATTAGTTGATTAACCATGTGTCTATGATGCACCACAGTACCTTGTAGTTTTCTAATTCCATGCGGAGTCTGTTGCTGGTCGTAAGAAGCTCACGATAACGGGCATCACACTGCTTCAGCTCTGTCTCCAGCTCCTCCTCATAGTCTCGACTCATCTGCTGAAACTCCTGCAGCTCCTCCTGCGCCTCCTCAGCCCTGAACAAGCAGTGATTCAATAAAGCCACTTTTCCACCGAAATTACCTGGAACATTATGTCTTAGGTTCTCCCACCCCCCTCCACCCCAGACCTGTTGCTGTCTGCATTTCCTTCGCGATTTAAAGTACTGAGAAGATTAGGCAAATAGTCTGGTGATGTAGGTATGAATGCTTTTCCATACCAAGTATGCAAATTTCAGACTTTTATTCACAGTAGTTCGGACTGAGTGAGTTTGACTGAGTGTGAACTCCCGCAGATGGGACGACGCAAGTCTGGTAATTCTGCAAACAGCAGCGTACTTGATGACATCAGTCAGCTCACCTCGGCTACTGCAATTTTCCACACTGTATTTACAATAAGACGAAATATATCAAACACCAATGCCCCTTTTCATTTTCATTTAAACATATTAATAGCCACAGAAATGTAGTTCAGGGAACGTACATGGCCTACAATGAAAACTAAATATTATATCAAACATTGCCTGTTGTCATTTTCATTTTAACATATTAATAGAATAACAGAAATAAAGACCAAAGATTATCTGTTAAGATTTACCATGAACTCAACCAATCAGTATGTTCAGTGCTCAAGTCCCGCCCCCAAAAGTTCTGGACCTTTGAAAAAGTACTACTTCGTAGGCAGGAAATTTCTGAGGGGCAATATTTTTTACCCGGAACTTTATTTACACCCTGGTTCCTGCGTTGGAAACACACCAAGTACCGGCCCAAAGTCCCTAGTTCCTGCGGTGGAAGAGGGGCTTAAAATGACTGAATATGGATTGTACAGGACGATCGTATCCTTCGTTCTATCTGAAGTGTTTAGCAACAAACCTGCCTTACTTTTCCTTAAGTTCCTTTATGTCCAATGTAGATCAAATATCATTTTAATGAAAAACAACACTGAAGTACCTTTGCTGGTATTTGGCAGCCTGTTCCTTCCAGTAGTCCCTCTCTTGTTCAACAGATGCAAATGTTGCTGGCTCTGGGTCACTCATTGCTGTGCGTTCAGGTTTACTGGCAAAATAATGGCCATCAATACATTAAAATCGTTCATAATAATAATAACAAGAAGAATAAATTAATTGATCGATGAAATATACAAATTACATTATATAAAAACATTGTTTGGAGTAACATATCAAATTGTTTGTGGTCTATGTCAGTTTGATGTGGTCATCCAAAAGCATTTTTAAGTCAATACAATAATAAATGACAAAAATCTATGAAACTTGCAAGACCATTTTGTTACTGAAACAGTTTCTTCTTGAAAGGGTGGAGCTTTTTTGGAATAATGAGATTAAAAAAGGAGATGAATGGCGTTTTGTTATGATTTTGAAAACAAAGATATTTTCCCACAGGCCCACGACTCACTATTACTCTACAATTTTAAACAGTAACAATATGTCAGTAATAAAGGACTGTGCAACTTGGACTATCTGAAGACGTCTTATGGATTTATAACCTTAGCTAAACTAACAACAGAAAATGTATTACATATCTAAAATCTGCAACAAAAAAGGTATGCAGTTATGCTTCGGATAACAGTAAACATTTAAGAGCACATCAACTTTCTTTCACCATCATATGAAAAGACTTCAAGTTTAAGTTTGCTAGCTGGCTAACAAACCGGCCACTTAAACTGAGGATAGGCTCAGACCGAGATTTACTTTAATAACGAATGAAGAACACGTTGGCCGTGTCTTTTGGCTGAAACTGCTGTTTATTAAAATAACGATATACTTAACAGCATGTTTAGAGATCTAACACATCTCAGTCTTCAACCGAACTGATCACGCTAGCTAGCAACTTAACTTACCTCCGGGTAATGCTCAAATCTGCTTTCTCCCAAATATCTGTATACTTCCTGTGAGAGATAGGTTGAGCTAAATAGTATGATTATGAATCTGAAATTAAATAACGACACTATACAAACTATTTTCTGGCACGTCACACTCTTGACAATGGGACAAATCCGACTGTTGTGTAAAAACTCTCAGCTCGTGGTTTGTTTCATGCCTTCTTCTGATTGGCTGATTTGTAATGACGCCATCAATTTGCAAGCCAGCGGTTGGTTTGTTTCATACTTGGAGGGCGGTCCTCCCTTATCTACCTCGGACACTAGAAGGCGCTCAAAATACTGAAAGACACCTATAAAATAATAATTATTCATTGTAGATTAAATGTTTCGTTGCATCGTTTGTTGGTTTTTTGATCTGTTCGTTTCGACTCAGTAAACATGGGTAGGGTTATTAGCTTATTATGCGCTCTAATACATTTCATATTACATTTAGCACCCCCCCCCCCTTTTTTTAAATAATAATCATTACTGTTATTGCATGTGTCACAGTTCTGTTTGTAGCCGTCTTGATTCAGCTCTTAAAAAGTCATTTAAAAACAAATGACCATTGAACAATATTAATTTATACAATGACAATATTTACATCTCTCAGCTAGAAAAATTGTGTGAATGAATAAGTTAACAAGAATAAAATAAAAGTTAACAATAAATACAGAAAATAATATTTATTAAGGAAAAGTAATAAAAAAATTAGGACTACATTTAATTTTAAAAGAATTGTAATTGTATTTGTTTTATCAAGTACTTTATTAATTTATTTCCTTTATTACATTCATGTATTTATTTATTTTATGTAGGTTTGGTCCTCCGTATGTGTTTTTATGTCTGTGTTATCAATACCATTATCCTTTAACCCTTTAAAACTAATTTTCGCATGTGTGTTAACAAAACTGTCAAAACAGTTTTATTCATAAAAATGATATTCGGAAAAAACTTTTCAGAATAATTTACAGAGTCGGAGTCGAGAACATATAGATCATTTCTGGGGAAATATAAGCCTACATTAGGGTGCAAACAGTGAACATAATCATCCGTACGTTATAACAATAATTGTTTAAAAACCGAATTCATCAAATCGTAATCAATGAATGACTTAATGGTAGACAAACACAGTGCTTTATTATTTTCAATCTGAAGGTTTTTTCCTCTGAATCGACCTACATATTCGTGCTTATTCAGTATTGTCCCTGCCATTCGGTTTGGTCTGAATTCATTTTTACCTCTGGTGACATCAGAGCATTTAAAGCGATTTTAATCCAGTTGTAGGGATTGACCAGGGACAAAACAATACAAATAAGCACTTACAACAGAAGACACATCTTCTTACTCGGGTAGCAGAGGTCTGCAAAGGCTCAGTTGGGTTATGGCTGTATGGACCATCTTCTGCTTAATGACGGGCACCCAAACAAATCCAGTGACCAGAAACATCAGCCCCATGGACAAGAAAATCGGTCCTAATAAATAGGGCACATTGCCCACCCCGGTGTAGTATAACAAGGATAGTGCAGTGCCCGTGCCAAAGAGAAGACCCCCAATGAAGATGGATAGGGCCAGCTTTTAAAGTGACCTCTAACACAGTTTACTCCTTTATGGAAAGTCTTTCCAGGACATGACCCAGATTCATCAGTCTGTGCGTCGGCACAGAAGAAATGTTGGAATGCATCTTGATCTACAGAAATAGACCACCAATATGAACTTAGCCTTAGAGCATTGAAAACAGACAGAGAAAAACAATTCATCATCACTTAAATGCATTAACCAAAAAATGAAGCAGTTACTCAGAAAGCTCAGGGCCAATCAATGATTATGGAGAAGCTCTCGTTCCACTTCTGCCTGCCAGTTACTGTACTTATCCACCGAATACAGTTGAGTGAAAGCCACTCCCTGTGGGTGTGTCAGTATGATGAACATCTGGAGCTGGACCTCACTGCCCTATTTGTGTTTCAGAGCAATTTCACACACAAATACAAAAATCACATTGTTACCAGTTTAAGCAAAGGGCTAAATAGTTCACCTCAAGCCCATGTTTTGCAGGATATACAGGATATATAAACTGGAAATAATCATTGCAGTTTGCATATACAAGGTATTGAGTAATATAGAAATTAGAAATGCACATTACTCAGAAAAGTACTTAGGATTTCTGCCTTTGACTAAACATGTTACCAAAATATATAGAAAGAGACTCCAAGTTGTTTGATGTGTAAATATAGCAACACAGATCAAGAAAGTTTTTTTTTTTTAAAGGGGTAAACCAAAATACCCTTATAATTAACAGTGCAGACATGCTATTCAAATACATTTCCATCACATTTTCTTTTCATTTTTTTAAAAGAAACCTAGCACAAAACATTTTATAAAGGGGGAAAATAAAAAATTCAACAATTAAATCTTTCCCAATTTTATATTTTATTGTCATAGAAGATGCTTTAATAACGTGAACACGCTCATGCACTTTGCAAGAACGTTATGTGAACCGAAACCAAAATGGGAATAAGCAATGGGAGACATGTACAACCAAGATATATAACATTTTGGTTTCAATTGGTTATTCATTCAAACTTTTCTGCTCATAAATCATTTTATGTTAACAAGCAAATCTTGGTCCACATACGTTTACTGTAACTGCTGCCATTATATTTCTCTGATGGAAGCAAAAAGAAAAATTATAAAAATAAAAGGTATGGAAGAGAGCTAGATCTCTTGCCGTTCAACGTGTGAGACTGATGAAGAACAGGTCATGGGGGAGAACCTAGAACAATGGCATCGCTGAGCTCTCAATATGAGAAAGCTGACACATGTGGACTTGATTTCATTTGCTTAAAAACAGATTTCTTTAAGATAAGTTTTTCAAGCTGGTCTTCGGGAGGCGGAGAGGAGAAAGGACAGGAGGGCTATGAAGTGTGCTGCGGCTGAAGCAGCATCTGCCTCCGCCTCGGTCAGTCGTTTCAGAACCACCAATCATTCTTTTCAGTCCTTCTCAGCAACAAGTTTCAACACTTTTCCAATGGCAATGGTTTTCCCTACAAGACAAAGGAAGTACATATTCAGAACTCAAAAGAAATTCACAGAACAGATATAAAACAACAAATCCAAGTTGAAAATAAGTTACAAACTCGCATTTGGCGATAATGTCCACTTGCCTTCATCTCGTAAGGTGAAACGTCCCATTTGAGGGAAATCTTTGAAGGTCTCAAGGCAGATGGTCCCAGCTGTTCTCAGACGAGCAATGCACACCTGGTCTTGTTTGACGAAGCGCGGTCGTGTTTTGCTCTTGTCCCCCGTCTTTTTGTCTACCAGACAGATTAAGGCCTGTAAAGGGACCAAAGGCACATTTAAACCACTTTGATACAGAACCAGCTGTAAATGAGGCACTCACCCGAGCTAAAGTCTGCAGAGCTTATGGTCACAGATTTACACAAGAGAACTTCTGTCCAAATACTAAATGTAAAAATTGAAAATGTGCTGCCATTACCGTAATTTGCACTTCTTCAATGCAGGTGTGGATATGAAGAACTGCGTTGTAACCTGGGCAGATGATTGACTTGTGTTCAATGATGACTATCTGAAATGGCAGAGACAAAAGCACAATTCCCATGTAGCAAAACAAAAACAAGGTAATTGAGTAATCATATATACTGTTGATAGAGCTGAACTTTTATTTAATTTGGATCATTCTTTTAATTACAGAAGACTTTACAGAGTTTCCACTGACCTGGGCATCAAAGGTGCGCCCAGTGTGGCAAAGGTTCTCAGCATTACAGAGGATGAAGCCTGGCAAGATCTCCTCTTCTTCAATGCCTTTGAGTCGCAACTTCAAGTTCTCTCCCGGGGCGGCATCATCGGTTTCAACATCGTCAGAAAGCAAACTCAGCACCTCTACAGTGTGCTGCAGACAGTTGAGATAGGTACAGATATGTCAGCCAATTATTGCAATAAAATCTGATGTTTTTAAAGGGATACTTTACAATAATCTTACCCTGTTGGGCATCATCACAAGTTGCTGAGCTTTGCTGATTGATCCCGACTCCAATTTCCCCAATACCACAGTGCCCATGTCCTGCAATAACACACCAAAAAGCAGTATTTTTAAATAAAACATCTAAATAAAGCCATGCATGACATATGATGAACTTCAATACATTCATACAGCTCAAGATAACTCAAATTAAGTGAAAAAAACAAATTCCCCCAACAATAATTAAATAAAACAGAATATTTATTCTTCTTTTTCATAGATGATTTATTTTACACTTTACATACCTTATACTTGTCTACTATGGGTAACCTGACTGGTCCATCATTTGATCTGTTGAAATTTGGCAAACTATCCAGATGTGGAATGAATGGTAACCCTCTGTTCATAATACACGAAAATAGAGACACATTAATCATGTACTTTTATGATATTCAAAGCAGTGGTTCTAAACCAGGGGGCCCGGGAGAACCAGAAGGAATCTTAGAACTTAGAAGGAATGGCCTTCAAATACAATCTTGGACAAAAAAGAGCCTTGGGAGTCAAAAAGGTTGAGAACCACTTATTTAATGTTTTTTTATACTATGTGTAAATTATTACACAATAATTGTCAAAAAGCATTCAAATACAATTTAAATGACAGCAAGTCAGCACACTTACGTATACCAAGGGCAGTACTCTGCTGGCTCCTTCAGATTGGCCCCAGTAAGTCCCGAACACGGCATGAAATGAACATCTTTCCTGGGGTTGAACCCAACTTTCTTCAAAAATGGAACAAGTTTCTCCTTACATTCTTCGTACCTATGTGCAAACAGTGTAAAAAATTTACCCTAAAAAAATAAAAAAAATAAATACAAGACCAACAGCCTTTGTATATAAATGTCTGACCTCTCCAAACTCCAGTTCACTGTTGGATCATCCATTTTGTTTACAAGTACAATCAAATGCTTGACTCCAGCAGTTTTGGCCAACATGGCATGTTCCCGTGTCTGGCCTCCTTTCTCGAAGCCCGTCTCAAATTCTCCTTTCCTTGCAGAGATTACCTTCAGACAAAACATGGCCAAAGTTTTAAAAAATAATTTAGAAGAATGACTGAGAATTTCTGTGCCGAAAATCTTACTTCCGGGTTTTGGTACAAGTTTCGGCTGTTTTTTTTGTTTTGTTCGTGGATCTAATGAATGGAAGTCCTTTTAAGAGTATTTCTCCCAGACAAGCATGCCTGCGCACACACATTGACTGGAGGAGAGCGAGACCGCGCACATCAACATGCTTCAAAATCGTTGACAGCGCTGCATAGGATTTGTTTGAGAATGCCTCCAAAAAAAGTGTGTTTTTGGATGTGAGGGAAAGTAACCGTGTTCAGCTTCCCCAAGAACCCAGCGTTACACGAACAGTGGATGCAGTTTCTTTTTCCAGGGCACCAACAGAATGTATCAAGTACGTTTGTGTGTTCTGGTCATTTGAGTGACGACTGTTTTCTAAACAAGGCCCAGGTCGATGCTGGATTTGCACATCGTTTGCTATTAAAACATGTAGCCGTCCCTGTGATAAAAGACCCCATTCATGTAAGTACAACTGCATCAGATTTCTGTATTTTGTTGGAAATCAGCACATAAGTGAATATATGTTAATGGAAACAACACAAAACAACAGCATTATAGCTCCGCTCACGGCACGCCTCCAGGAGCTCTGCTTTTCCCGGAAAGAATTGGAAAGCTGGATTTTTCTTTTATAAATATGATAAAACTAAAGACTTTTTGGATAAATAAGTACTACTGCACTACTACTCTATAAGTACTCAAGATTAACATGAGATTAGGTGAAACTGTATGTTATGTACCCTTTAAAGTCAAAGCCTTTTGAGACGGACATCTGCATTCAGACAGCGCCCTCTACTGTGTCATTAACACATTCAACTTGAACACAGATCAGCAAGGGAGAGGATTTTTCCATGGAGACTTCCTGAACACCAGGTGGCATGAGTGGATACTTCTCACAGATGTCTTTCAGTGCCTAATCAACGCTACAACTCACCAGCACTGCCAAGTCAGCTTGTGAAGCTCCACCAATCATGTTGGGCACAAAGCTTTTGTGGCCTGGTGCATCCAGAATGGTAAAGTGCTTTTTCTCTGTCTCAAAGTACGCACGTCCGACTTCCACAGTTTTTCCTTTGTCTCTTTCCTCCTGGTTTGTGTCAAGGGCCCAAGAAAGGTACCTGAGAAAAAACATTAACTATGAAAAATTACTCTACCTTAAGAAATAAATACAAATACTAAGGTGTTTCAACTGTGTTTAGAGGATCTAATTTGACTGCCCACTAGATGTTCTGGTAAATTAACTTTTTAGCCAAGCTAATTACCAAGTTTCCCGGTTCTTCTCCTTGGCTTCTTTCTCATACTTCTCCAGAGTTCGTTTATCCACCATTCCTGTTAAATACCTGCAGAGGAGGGGCAGAATATAAGCTATCAGAAACATGGGACGGAAAAACCAACAATATCTGCCAAACACACTGTGGCAAAATCAACAACTCACATGATTTGTCCTCCAATAGTTGACTTGCCAGCATCTGGAGCAAAATGAGATAAGAAAGACAGGGTAAGCCAGGACAGATAAAGATGGTAAAATTCTGTTCCTAAAGACATTTTAAAAGTGTTCCCCATGATGCTCTTGGGATATGTTTGCACTGAGATGCCTTGAAGGTAATGGATTAATAATAAAGTGGTTACATAACAAATCCAAGTGAATTAGAGCCAAGTGAAAAAACTATTCCGGCAAATGAGATGAATGAAACTTGTGAGTGTTACTGAAACTGCTTATCTTAAGAAAATGAAATGGAAGCTAAAAGATGAAAAGTTAAAACAATAAAACTAAAAAAGCACAAGCAAGAAGTTCTTGACAAGTTACTGTGCGATTAACCATGTTTGTTTGTTAATAATTTACCATTATACCAATTACCACAGCTATTTATTAACGAATCGGAAAAAAACTGAATAGAAAAAGTCAAACTATATATAGAAAACAACAAAAGAATTATATACATATATTTTTAAAGTATCTAAATCTTAAACTAAATGTGACCTTACATTAAAAATCTTTTCCTGAGAATCAACCCAAAAGTAAACAGTCCCTAAGGAGTTAAAACTGGATGCTGGCATCAAATATATCATGTAAATGCAGTATGCAAACACTAACCGACATGGCCAATGAAGACCACGTTAACATGTTCCTTCTTGGGGGCATTTGGCTGTGTGGGGATTACTTTAGGTGTTGGCACTACTTCTTCCTCCTCCTCCATTCCTTCCTCTTGAGGGGAGTCTTCTTCCGCCTGACCCCCGTCTCCTCCAGGGCTGCCTCCTGGCTCTGCCTCAGCCTTGCTGGGCTCACCCCCTTTCTGCTCCCAGGTGTCATCTGCTCCCATCTCCACATCACCGTTCTCCATGGGCGGAGCTGGTGTCAAAACCAACATTATCTTTTTACACCATTTATCCAACAAGACACCCCGGTTTAACATTGCCCTATGCAATTTTCCATTTATGATACCAGCTTCTCACTTAAAACAATGTCAAACAATTAGGGCTGCAACTAACGATTATTTTGATAATCGATTAATCTGTCGATTATTTTTACGATTAATCGATTAATCGGTTTATGTACTTATATTTTAGTTTTTTCCATTTTTTCCCCAAGTAAATTATTAATAAAGGGTCTTTATCATTCAGCATAGATTTTTAAGAGATTTTAACCATTTTGCATTGTCATATCCTCATCAAAAATATACCTGGAGTTGTTTTATTATGTTAGTAATCCTTTGTCGAACTCTTCTGCAATCAAAACACTGACCCATACTCTAGCAAAATTCACAAGGAGATTTCAAATATTGTTTTCACCATGGCAGTCCTTAGAGCTCCTAAAGTAGTTTAACATCCCAAACAAAGCTTAAGGAATCTTTGAGAACATATTTTCACGAAGTATAAGGATAAAACAAAATAAAATTGCAGTGCATTGTATTTTATTATTTACTGGGAAAAAGCTTTATAGCTTATGCTGTGAAATTGTAAACAATCCTTCGAGAAAAAAAAGTGCCAATGGCATGAAACCTGAATGGAACTCCCAATTTAAAGTAAAATCCATCAGAAGGTTGTCCAGAAAAAAAAAAATTGGGACACACACAAATAACCTGCTGTGTGAAAAAGAGCAGTGAATACTTAGAAAAGAAGTGCATTTTAAATATACTCAAACATTTACCTCTCTCATTCAGTCATAATTAGGCTGCAAGTCTGAATTATGAACTGGTAAACGACAAACTGATCACATAACATGTTTGTAAAGCTTTAAATGTTAACTGTTAAAAAGCAATGTTATCAGCTTTTACGACTAAACATTTGCAAACAACCTTGTACTGGAGAATCTGCACAAATAAAATTCTTAGGGGCCGTTCACATATTGCACCTAAAAACGCGTGGAAAACGCTAGTCGCGCCGCTTTCTCCTTCTTTCCAAAGCGCTCGGGCAGAAGCGCCCCTGAGGCGTCTGCCTTTGCTAAGCAACCATGACGTGCTCTCTCCATGACGTGCCCTCTCCATGAAGACCCGGAAATTTCAGCAAAGGATAAATGGATGCGGTGTGGACGCGCCTGGAAAAACGGGCGCATCGCACCGCGTGCGTGTCGCGACCGCGTCGCTTCCATTATGAGAGTGCATACTGCGCGCCTACATAGGAAATAACGAACTTGAGCACGCAAAAGACACGATATGTGAACGGCCCCTTAAACAGTTCAGTAGTGCAGAGTTTACAGGTTACTCTTCATTTTGAAGGCTCAAAGTAAAGTACTCCCACTTTCCGCTGAATGCTGCAGAGACGCTGTTAGGGAAGCACGTGACATAAAACGAGGCCAGCTATTGGCTATTCGCTACTTCACCTGCTGTACTGGCTGAGTAAAACCTCCGGTGGCTCATTACTGCCACACTTTGGTCACCGCAGATTTGAAATATGCACGAAATGAGCCGCTTATGGCAAATAAAATTTATTTAGCGACGAATCGATTACTAAATTAGTTGACAACTATTTTAATAATCGATTTTAATCGATTAAATCGATTCGTTGTTTCAGCTCTACAAACAATATTTATATGTCTTCAAACAGCCATTAAGATTTTTCACTTCACTATTGTGTTGATCAAACTACACCTAAATACAAGACTACAGATTGACTATTCACCATTACTTAGGAAAATACTTTGCTCGTGAGCACCACCAAGTCATGGTTTTATGTTTCAGCGCCGGGCTTGTGACCAAGAGCACGGTTCACATTGGTTGAACAATAGTTTTCTTCACAGCAGAATGGAAAAAATTGCATTGATGGCACACAAATGTCCTGCTAGAACGGAAGCATTAATGTGTCCGTTCAAATTAACATGTTTATCACACTGAATGATCCACAATGTGAACAAGCATAAGATACTAGACTCATCTGTATGTTTATTATCTTTATTACAGGGATGTGAAGCACAATGTGGTTGTGTGTCTCGGCATTTACTTACCCTCAGGCTCTGATACTTCCACATTGGCATCTGTATCAGGACCTGCAGTAATATAAAATGCTTATTTTTACAGCTGTAATTACACAGGACAGTCTGGTTGCTAAGAATAATCATCTTAAAAGGGAAACTGCATGACAACATTCAACAAATTTGCAAACATCAAACTGGAGTATGTAATAATAGTATGTGAAATGTAAATGGTATATCTTCCACATGTAGCAAGACAAAAAACTGTTAAAACAAACTCCCACGTTTGTCCAAATGACAGTTTTATAACAAGATCACTGATTGAAATTTCCACTTCATTTCTTTATTTTTTTTAATTATTTTTTTCATAAATTGTGTTAAAATCTACCCCTCTTAAGAGTTTTCTTTTATTGCACAGTTTAATAAGCATATCAGATCACATCACTGCGTTTACCTCCATTACATGCTACATTGATCTTTCCCAGAAGACCTCCAGTGAGAGCCTTAAACACACTGTATTCAAACACAACAGCTGACACAAAGGCTTCAGGTGAGAGTTTAGAAACTTAGCTGTAGTGAAACAATTTTGCTGCCAAATTGTGCTGGTATTTTCTGGATCTGCCTTTGATCTAAGACTAGATGGTAATGAATATGTCCAGTTTTGTAGTGTCATGATTTAAGCGGATGAGGGCAACAACTGACTTTCATTGTTATACTGTAACAGCACATAACACATAATGGTACATTTTGTTTGCACTAAGACAACATGGGGGTCAAACCCCACCCTTAAACAATCAGTTAAAAGAGGCCACTCAAACAAAGCAGTCAATCAACAGGACAGATGTTTTTTTATTTTTTTTATCGAAGATATAGAAATTATAATAAACGGAAGCACATTTTGACTAAGTTCACGTGCGTTAATAAAACGGCAAAACACGTCGAAAGTTTCAGCAAACTGTCCATTTAAAAAAAAACACTAACCGAATACACTTTTAATTCTGCAACACCAGCCAGGTTTATGTTGTTATAAGTCTAAAATTGTTTTATAAGCACCTACTATACACTAAGTCTCCACCAAACTGATTCGCTGATAAAGCACGAACTACTGTTACCGCGTTCTTACAGCGTAGACGAACACTTCTAATTCACGTCAAGCAAGTTTTTCAGCTTGTTAACTTGTAAATTACACGTTGGCCCTGTTTCCGCTCCGAGCCGTTGACTGTAACTCTGATGTAGCATCCATGCTAAGCTCATGCGAACAAGCGTGTGTGAGGCTAACAGCTAACGCGGCTAACAGTCGTTAAATAACCGGGAACTCACCCGCTGACTCCACCGTTTCATCGGAGTCCTTCTGTCGGAAGGTCGGGACGAATTCTGCGGCGTGCACGTTGGGGACAAACGGCTTGGCCTCCACGTTTAGACTGGTAGTAAAAGCATTGGAAAGTTGCTCGTCGACCTGGGCCTCGCCATCGTCCTCCTGATCCCAGGAATCAGGGGCAGTGTCTATCGCCTCCATCGCCACACAGCTGTTCCACACACGCACGCTTTAAAGCCACGGACTTGATCACTTTCGTGCCCGGCCTTAGCCGCTGGTCAGTTCACCACGTGCGCCGTTGAACTTTCTGTCAGTGGACTGTGGCCTTCCCCCCGTTTGGTTGAAATCAAACAGCCGGTGTCTCGCAGCGGAGGGAAGAGAAAAAAAGGGAGGTTTGACTAAGCTCTCGGAATGAGTCCTCGTGTGTGCTGACGATTCCACTGACCTCGCGAAGCAATAGCGGGTGGGATTCTGGGAAGTGTAGTGGTTTGCTTCTGAAAGAACGCGAGAGGCGCCTGAGCGGTGTCGATAATAAACTACATTTCTGCATTATGGGTGAACCCGATCGTTTGCTGACCTCATTAAAAACTTCCAAATAGCCTATTACGGTTCACTGCAGCTATAAAACTATTAAATATGCGAAAATGTATTTGAAGTGTTTTAATATGCTTTTAAAATGTATTTGAAGCTTAACTTTAGTCATTTTATAGGATTTTAAAGGTGTGACAAAGCAGCCGGTTTTAACTAACTTCTTCAGTTATATAGAAGTTACGATTAGAAGTTCAGGACAGAGTTAAAAATAAATAAATAAAAAATAAACCTCCAAGCTATTTTTTGTGTTTTAGTATTATTTTCTTTATTGTCATTTCCATAACTGTTCGTTGTAAAATAAAATTGTAATTATAAAAACCACTCTATTCTTACTTTTAACACAATATTTCAAGTCAGCACTTGCCTCCCCAAAGGAAAAATCCCAATGATTTATTGCACCAGTTAAGACAGAATCATTTTGAAAAAGATGACAGATCTACAATTCAGTAAGGAAGCACAGTTATGAAAAGAGCATTTTATGCCCCCAAAATATGGATGGATGTGTTCTAGTTGTAGTGAGTACTACTTCTCATGAATAATTCACACAATATCTATATGCTAAATGAAACCACATAATTGCCCCAGAAGCAAAGCTTTGTGTGTGTGTGTGTGTGTGTGTGTGTGCTAAAACAATTAACATCGGTGTAAACAACAAACAAGGATCTTAATTTCAGTACATTATATTTAGCCTTCATACACATCCAAAAATGTAACATTTACTCAAACACACTTCTTTGAAACTTCACAGTGAGAACAGTATAATAATCATTTAACTATTGGAAAAGCCAAAAGTTCTGGATGGATATCGGTTTGGTTTAAATTTATTTTAGACACATAGCAAACGTTACTTAATTCTTAATAGCCTAACGTCCTCAAATAAAATTATTTATAGGATAAATAAATATTTTGCTGTTCTGATTAAAGTGTGACCTTTCTATACATGAAAGTGCAATAAGGCTATTTTTTGATTAGAAACAGCTGAGTGAAACTTATGGAGAATACATAAAGAAAGACCAGCTTTTGGCAAACAAGATATTTTGACATTAATATACATGGCGGTAGAGCCACAATAGCCCTTGTGTTGTGTAAATAATGTGTGGAAATGGATCAGAAAAAACCTGTCAGACAGGCCTATAGATGACAAAGACAAACATCCAAAACCAAAAGGTAACGACTATGTCACCCATAATGAAAGGATATACTTGCAGTGCACACAAAGACCCAATATTATATGATTAACCAAACAATGTGCAACTGATTATGTAATAATTAAGAAAAATGGATGCATTTTCAGACATTATTTCCATGAAATTCCAGTGTTTTGTTATTTGCATTTAAAGCTGCTTCTTTTCTTAATTTCAAAAGTGGTTTGCTCAAGGCATCAAGGTCATGGACGCAAAATTCCTCCATAACACAAAGCCAACCTCTGGACATCCATTTAGGATTGGTCCTATCTAAGGGTGTCTACACTCTCTGTCTCTTGGCCCTCTGGTACACGCTGGTCTGACAAAGCCATTCCCTCCATTATGTGTACATGACGCTCCTCAGGGACCTCTGCCTCATCTACATTATTGGACCGCACATGTGCCATTTCCCTGAACGATTCTTCAAGCTGGCTGACAGAACTGGTATCACTGACAGAGTCTGAGCCTGCTCCGTGCCGCCGGAAGAGTTTTTGACCTGTGAATCACATGGTATGATTAACCCGAGAGTTCTGTAAACATCAATAAAGACCAAATGTGATTTAATTATTTAATGGACACAAAGTAATTAGATGCAATTAGGGCCACACTGATCTCAGATCAACATGTTACCATTACCTGGAAACCGTTTGGTGATGGACTTGGGGGAATCGAGGGAAGCTTCTTTATTCATCTGGGCTTTTACAGAATACACAGGCTCTGTGCTGTCCAGACAACCTATGGAGGAAAAACAGATGCTATAAAAACCTGAAAACTACAATTAATCGGAAATTCGTTTTACACTTTGACATTTTTGTGCTTTACAAACGTTTTTAAAGGGGTTATGAACTGAGAAATCAAGATAACCTTGATCTTTTGACATATAAGAGGTTACTTTACTGTAAAAACATCCTGTAAGTTTCAGAACGCCAGACTTTCCCGTTAGTCTAAAAACAGCTCTTATTGAAGCCAATCTGCCAAAAATGACAGGTTGTTGAATGAGTCACTTTATGATGTAATAGTGTGGCTAAGCACCGCCTCCACAGAAGACAAACGCCAGCTTCTACATCGCTGCCTGTTTAGCCCCGCCCACTGATTCACGCATGTAGTGTAAATAAGAAGAGAGGCAAGTTGAGTTCAACGCAAAAACCAAATGATTTGCATCGCCTTACTTCTGTTCCCAACATTAGAAAAGAGTGGATGAACTTTTATTTTGAATGAAGATCCAGACCTCATGGTCCTTTGTTCACTTCATTTACCGTGGATTCATTTACAAACTAGGCACAATTCCACGCAGGTTTTTCAGAAAGATTGAAACTAAAGGACGATGCTGTGGCAACTATATTGGATCTGACAGCAATGTCGCACAACACAAGTGTGAGTTACTGTTTTTATTACATGGTCACTATTGAGCTTTGTCTGTTATTAAAGATCGTTTGATATGTACTGAGTGTTTATGCGTTCTTAGCCTAAATCACTGCTGCGTCTATCTGTGAAGGCTGTAGGCTGTCAAACATACACAACTGTTTGCCAAGCGTAGCAGTGGGCGTTTACTTCCGAGTCTACAATCCGCTGCACCTATTCAAACAGAGCGTTCTGAAGAGGGGGTCAAAACAGGACAGAAAATAGCCTATAACTTTTAAATTATGGTGTTATTTGATGTAAAAAAACAAAAAAAAAAACATCATAAATGTGCCTCAGAGAACAGTACAAAATAAACAAAGAGGCAGTTCATGACCCCTTTTAAACATCTATACCTTCAGCTAGGTTGAAAGTTCTTCCTTTGACAGAGGCCTGAACCGGGGAGAACCAGTTAAGCACAGGACCCACCAGGGGGATCTGTCGAAGTACTCCCTGAAAATAAATTACAATTTCTTTTTAATATTTATTACAATTATTTACCCAAGCATTGTTGAATATGAAAGTGAATTACTGAATGTCTTAGTATTTGGTATTTTAGTATTTTGCTTATGTGAATCCTGATGACCATGTTGTCTTATCTTAACTGTATCTTCAATGGAAAAAAGAACACGATCCCACATGAGTCACATGATCAATGTCACACATTTACTTTTTTGACCTAGAAATCAATTTGAAGAAAAAACTAAAACTTATAAAACTAATATTTCATCCATTTTATGTCATAAAGTTTTATTTTACAGGTTTAAATGAGATTCTGTCCCTTTACACTCACCTCTTCTATAAGTTTCTCTTCATTTGCCTTCTGAAGCTGCAGCTCAGCTTCCTGGATGCCTCTTCTCACTACCTCCGTCATGTTCTCAAACAACTAGCCACAAACATAGATGTAATATATCTTATTATGTATCTGATTTTCATCGTCTACTTTAATTATTAAACACCTGTCCAAAACGACAATCAATACAAACCTTTCCACTTTCCTCAATCTCTCTTCCAATAGACACTATAGTTTCCACCAACTCTGTCACATCCAGGTCTTCTGTTGCCATTCCAATAAATATGCAATTTTTCTCCTCACAAAACTCAGGACCTACACACAAGACAGAGGGTTTGAGGTCACCGAGTTCATGTGAATTAAAGCAATTCTACAATCATAAGATCATCAGATATTTACCACCAGAGAAGTACAGGTCAGTGTCCAGCTCCATCAGCTTCTTAAGCAAGTCATTGTTGATCTTCTCCACACTATGTTCTCTCTTGTTTTCATCCAGGTCTGTGGTTCTGGGCTCATACCTGATAAAAATTAACAAAAATAACATGTTTAGCACTGTGAAAACTTACAACAATGCAACAAAGTTACCTTCTTTGAGTGAGAAACAGAACCTTGGCCTCTTTGAAAGGGAAGGACCGCCCAAGAAGCCATTTGACTGACAGCTAAAACAACCAATCACGCTCAGTTTGTACTGTGTCATGATAAGGGGTGTGGAAATGTCCCCACAATAACAATGTATGTGTGTGTGAGTGTGTGTGTGTGTGTGTGTGTGTGTAAAACTCTTGGATGTATTTTAAAGATTCTATGCCGTGAGCATTAAATATTTCACATACTTTTGAGAATCCAGCATTTAGTTGATCCTGATAAGTCGTAATTAAACACAACAGATTCCTTCTAACATTAAGGGGTTTGGCATCACATCATATTGTTTCCAGATGGAACGTTAAAGAATGCGACACGCACATCTCCCGGAAATCTTGTATAATTCAACCAATCCGATGACGACTTCGAAACTCCCGAAGCATTTCCAATTTTGCCATATGCATCAGGCATTCAGCCAACATGAGTAGTCGTGATGTCTGAGGCTGAGACTAGGGTCACTGTATCCTTTTAGCACAGCTGGCAAAATAGGTCACATTTTCGATTTCCAAAGAGCACAAAACTGACTAAATGTATACCTCAAATGCACTCTTGGTAAAAGTGCATGTCAAATGCATGAATGTTATGTAAAATGTGCTGTAAACTGATGGAGGTTTTACTACAGAGTCTCACCTCACACCTCCGAGACCAGGCCAGCTCAGGTCCTCAATGTACGAGAGTGAAGCTTGTTGTAGAACCTCATCTTTGAAGTCCTGTCTGTAGCGTAGGGTACAGCTCAGCACTGGAATCATCTCTCCCAGCTTTTCCACCAGTGCAGCCACATCATTCTCCTGAGTGCCCAGAGCTGCACACACATAACACCAATGTTAGCATGAACATCTTAACATGAACTGGGTCTCATCACCGCATAAGTCATAAAATCACTGATACTTTTAGATTTTTGCACACTGAAGACAGAGAATAGTTCCCTCAAGCCCCTAATTTTGCTGAAATATCTTTCTAAAATAATAAAACTACTACTAATAAAAACTATTTTGTAAAATAATAATAAATAGATATCATCTTATGGTAATTATTATTTGTATAAATATTAGATTAAATTATATGACAGAAATATATCTAGCCAATCTCCTCTTATTTCTTCCTTGCAAATATTTAAAATAGGCTTTAGAGCTTGCACCTAACCCAGGATTTCTTGATTTTTAATTTCATAACTAGCTCTCACCTGTATATCTTCCAGTTCTTAAATTAGTATGGCTTGGGCCTGAACATTGTGTTAGTTTTTCAGATTTTTATTTATCTTTCCAAATGTCTTACCTGCAGCGGTCATGAGGGGGCTGAAACGAACACATGTGCCCTCATCTTCCAGCTCAACCACATCCACACCACTTAAGGGAACCTGCTGCGCCAACTGTTCACCCAACTGTCAAATCAGATCAAAGCAGTCGGGTCACTCATTTGTAAGAAAAGCATCTCGGCACTCTATTATAAATGCTCAAAATTCAGCCTACTTATTTCTCAAAATACATTGTGAGAAAGAGAAGCATTTACCCATCTGTTAAAGACATCAAGGACATCTCTTTCCCTTGCAAAAAATCCTTCCACTGAGCTGCCACTTGAGGCTGAAAATGAAAGTTTTGTGTATTTAAGTTAATGTCTCTTAGTATTTACATGCATAAAATTTTTTTGTAAAAACCCATTTGTTTGCAACATTTTTTGATGGATCGAAAGTAAAAAAGAGAATAGCATTTATTAGAAATCTTTTGTAACAAACATCTTTACTGACACTTTAATTTTCAATGTAATGTAACCTTGCTGAATAAAAAAATAAACAACTGACCCAAAACTTTTGAATGGTTTACACACACACACACACACACACACACACAAGGACAGAAAACTTACGAGTGCTGTCTTGTGAAAACCTGAACACCACCACAGGAGAATTCAGTTCATCTTCCACCTACAAACATCAGAGAGACACAGAGGGTGGGGACAGGTTCTCGAAACACCTGTTACACGTCTGAGCATACAGGAGGCTTTAATGTCATGCTGTGAGCACTACCATGTTGTTGTGAAATTGGTTTGGTATTTAAATGTTTTGATGCAATGTCATGAAGAGGCTTTTTGTTTACTAGCTACGGGTTTGGCAGGTCAATCTGGAGGTCAATGTGGCACATGACCTAAAGTCAAGCAGTAGTGTTGCTGGAATGTCTATGTGACGCTGGATCCTGTGTTAAAACTAAAAAACGCTTATGTCATTAAATTACAGGAGAAATTACCCATTTTTATTACTATCAAACAATGCTTCCTTCCTGATTAATGGGCATTTTCATGAACAAAAAAAAAACCTTATACATAAATTAAAGAAGTGAAACCTTAAAAATATCCATCAAGTGTCTCTACCTCTCTGAATCTCTTAAAAACATTAAATAAATGTTGTACTGTGGTTCCTGTTATAGCTATGTAGTTGTAGCTATCATAGAATTAACTTAAGTTTGAAGAAACAAACTTAATAGAATGAGTTTTAGTATTATACACAGGAACGTCACGGTTTTATTTTGCTCCATCTCTCACAAGGGCCATTTTAGTAAATTGAATTCCCATGATGCTGCATCATTGCTCCAAAGCGAGGTCCAGCATTGATGCCCAGCGAGTCATCAAGCTCTGTGAAGTGACATTTCCTAAATGTTTTTGCACATGCCTGTAGCACTGGCAGGCCTTTACATGGATAAAAGCCTTTAAACTGAGCACCAGCACTTATGGGTGGACATGGTGAGGGAGGGAACAGTGGAGAAACAGCGCGAGTGAAAGTGAGAAGGAGTGGGGTTGGGATCAAGCAGGCAGAGGGTTGGTCCCACCTACAATAGAGAGTATAAGAGAGCCCAGGACGTCCCGCAGCGAGCCCCCGGAGATGGGAGGGACCCGGGAATGAGACACCACATCCTGAAACCAAGGCACCCACGCTCACTACCACACTATGTATACAGTATAAGAGCTGCACACAGTGCTGACGCTCACAAAGCACACCGCCAACATACATATGATGAACACTCTGCTCTTTACCATGCACAAAGCCTCGATGAGAGACACCTCACTGTCAAGGGTATCCTAATGGTGGCGACACAGAACAGAGGTGGTTGCTTTTAAGGTTTTAGCCTAGATTCTCTGACTGACAGGAAAACGTTGGGCCACTGACATATAGAAAAGGACTACATTTCAAGAAGCTGCCAAATAAAGTTTTTTTTTTAGATGTGTCATTAAGCTACCAAATTTATTATGTATTAATATTTTCAGCTGACATATTTTAACATGGTGATACTGTCTGGTTGTAAATGGCAGAAATGTCTGATGGCATCCAGATTTTTAAGGGATAGTTCACCAAAAAATAAAAAGTTTGTCATCATCTATCTACCCTCAAGTCATTACTATAGTAAATATATACTCTATATATAGATCTTATTTGTATTTATTTTTGTTTTACCTTTTGTTTTAGTAATTGTGACACATGCTTGCTTTTTTTATTCTTTTTTTAAATTAATATTTCTATTTAACTTTCATTTACATTTATTTCAGTTTTAGTATTTCAATTTAAAGATTTTTTATTTGTTACTGTGGCAACATTTCTAATTTTCAAGCTTTTAAGTTCAAGTTTTTCTAATATTTTATTTCAGTTATATAGAATAGTTTTTTGTTTTAGTTACCACTATTCACCAAACGTTTTTTGTGGTGCCATTTGAGGAAAGCTGATACATGAATAATGTCTTATATATAAATCTGTTCCTCACGCAAAACTATTGTATGGCTTGGTATATGGGTCACAAATCACATGGGCCACTTTTATGTTACTTGTAAGGAGCTTCTTTTTCCAGTTCACATTTTCATTATGTGCCCGTATGAAAAGTGTGAACATTTCTCAAAACATTTTTTGTGTGTTCCACGAAAGAAAGAAAGTCATTCTGGTTTGGAATAAAATGGGGTTGAGTCAAGACATTTTTGGGTGAACTATCCATTTATAAAATGAAGGGAGAAATACCAACTCAGGACAGAGGAAATATTGATATGCAGAAGATTCAAAATAGTTCTAATTCACTGATACTTATTTGTGGGGATCGTGATGCAACTGTAAAAGTCTAACAGCTAAATGGATGAAGACAAGTTCACCTACCGAGGTTTTTATTGAAGCCAGTGTCTTCAAATGCTCCAACAGCTGTTGACTCTACAGGGAGACAGATCAGTTCCCACAAGGTCAGATTAATTCTTGTGTTTAAAGTACAGCGCATCGAAGTTGGCATCCAAAATGAAGTTGGTAGGGTACTCACTAGCTGCGAGGCATGCTTAATCCTCTGTAAAATCCCATCATGCCCAAGGTACTGAAGGGACAGCCAGAGAGGCAAAGCCCGAAGCTTCTCCACTGGCTGACTGGAGGTCAGACCTGCTGCAAGAGACTGCCCCCAACCGCCAGAGAGGATAATCAACATTAGGTATTTGAACACTGTCATATCATTGGATTCCATTTCCATTTTATGTGCTGCAAAATGATGATTAGTCCTTAAAATAACAGTCCAACATACCAGGGCCGGATCCTCATGTCTGTAAAGAGTGACAGCAGGCACAGCTGGCAGGCCCAACCATGGGCCCGGTGTTAAAGTCATACTATCACACTTGGTGGCCGCCTTGATAGAGAGAGGAAGAAAAAAATAGCATGTACTTTACAACAGGAAACAAATGCCGGCATATGTGCGCCTTAAAAATCACAACATACCGTCACAGCAGAAGAGACCTGACCAAGAGCAAGTGTTGCCAAATTCACCCTGAAAGAAAGGCACAGAAAGTCAATTTAAACTATTATGAATATTAATTATACACATCAGATCTGTTTATTTCAATATATAAAAGAAAATCAAGTAAAGGAGGTACTCCAAAAATAGGACCAGCTAATACCAACCCCTCCACATGAAGCCACATGTTGCACTGAACGCAGAGCTCTTTCAGACGACTGAGTTTGTCTGTGTGACCTGCACCTGGCGTTCCTGAGAGATTAAATGGATTTTAATGACTGCATGCAAAACTGACAACCATCAAAGTGACAAACAAGCCAAAACGATACTGCTTGAATAAATAAGATCTAATAGCAAACTGACCAGCATTAGCTATCAACAGCAGTGGAACCTTCCCTGATTCACGATCCTCTCTGATGAGCTTGTCAAGCAATGCAACATCCTGCGAGAAGACAATTAAGTGAAAAACACACCATTTCAACAGGTTTTCTGTTAATTGTATCAACACTGCCTTGTTGCTTGCACTTTTCTGAACAAATAGTTTCTTTTTAATGTGTTATGTTAATATGCCTATTAATATTTGTATTTCAAATAAATGCAGTTCTTTTTACTTTATATCATTAAAGAATCCTAAAAATATAAGTATCATGGTTTCCACAGAAATATTTATGAAGCAAAACTGATAACAATAAAAAAAAATGTTTTTTGAGCAGCAGCAAATTTGAATATTTATTTGTTTTAGATTTTATTCTAATGATTTTTTACTTTTATAAATCAGTTAAACCAATTTCTAAATAAATTAGTTGTCTGTTTACATTAAAAACAAGCAAGTCAGCAGATTAGAATGATTTCTGAAGGATCATGTGACCCTGAAGTTTAAACTAATGGCTGCTAAAAGTTCAGCTTTGCGATCACAGGACTATATTACATTTTAAAATATATTCAAATAGTTAATTTAAATTGCAATGATATTTATCAATTTCATTGATTTTACAGTATCAAATAAATGCAGCCTTGGTGAGCCTTTTTTAAAAACATACTTAAGTTCTAAACATATCTACCAAAAGCCAGCTTCCTACCATTTGGTGCAAGGAGCCAAACATGGTGTTACAGGGCACAATACAAAGACATGACAGAGGCAGTCCCAGCTGAAAAGCAAACACAAAAAAAAGTTGTCTAATCGAAGCAAGCAGTATCCACTGCATGTAAACACACATAATGTGAAACATTTCAGATCCTGCAGCACTGAGGTGTGATGTGGAGGTGACATTATACCTGGCTGCAGAGATGCTGTCCCAGGCCAGGTCTGCATGCAGCACTTTGGTAAATCACAGGATGTTTAGAGCTGAACATTGTAAAGCCCTCTGTAGCATAGTCCTCATAAAGAGTATTAATAACTAGCCGACACACCTTCACCAGCCCCTCACGGTCATCTTCATGATAATATGCGGAGCCATTTTCATATCTATGAAAAAGAATTCATTAAAGAAATATATTAATTAAACGTAGTGTAATCTCAAATCTCAAAATGGATATCTATTTTCATTCTGTACATTTTAACGTTGTGATGTCTAAAATCAGATTGTAGTTTTTGTGTTTTTTGTATTTTTTTATTTTGACTTTATAGAATGTATAGAACTTTAATATTAGCCAATTACTGTTTATCCATCATTACATGAAAGCTAAAATTATAATATCAGTGCATCCTTAAAATATCTGTAGGACATATAAAACCATACAATAATTTGCTTAAAAAAATGATCACCTTATAAAACTGGAAAAGCACCTATTTTAAATCATGACTTAGCTGTCTTAAATGATAACTGCACACAACAAATAAGTAAATAAAAAGCTCCATGTTTTTAAGTGAAGACACCACCGATTAAATTTGTTGAGGTGAGCCAAAGTGGGAGGTTATTCTTAATCCTCTAACACACATTTCTATAAATAGCTTTACATCACTTTGAGGTATTTGTATAACAGGGAGAAGAGAATTCCCCCGAAACCACATGAAATCAAAGAGAGAACCTGAGCGTACCTGAAAAGCCTGCAGAGCCAGAGAGTGGTATCCGACAGGATCCGGGTGGTCAGCTTTCTCAATCTTTCTCGTTCCAGGACAGAAATATATGCGGCCAGACTGTGTCCCAGTAGAGCCATGTGTCCCTGCTCTCCGATGTTCTGCATACTGCTAAACAGAGGTTTATAGTTTTAAGACACACGCAGAGGGGTTTATGACACATGCTCTCGGTGCAATATAATGCAGCTGTTCTGTCTTAACAGTAATTTGTGAACCAACCCCAAGACTAATTGACCATAGGTTTGGTTTATCTGTAAAATAATGCCTACAACTAACCTTTCTTGAGGAGACTTTTCTGTGTTGCTATATGTATAACAGACCTTATTTTACTGTTCTATTTTACTTGCACCACCATTCATGAGTTTGGGGTCTGTAAGACATTTTTCTCTTATGCTCTCCAAGCCTGCATTTCTTTGATCAAAAAATATAGTAAAACCAGTTATATTGTGAAATATTACTACAACTCAAGAAACTATTGTAATGTATTTTTAAATTATTCTACATTTCTCTTGATAGCAAAGTTGAATTTTCAGCATCTTTACTTCAGTCTTCAGTGTCACATGATCCTTCAGAAATCATTCTAATATGCTGATTTGCTGTTCAATAAATATTTATTATTATTACCAACAGTTGGGATGCTTAACATATATTTCTAGAAACATGATATTTATTTCCAGGATTTTTTTTTTTTTTTTGAAAAAAGATAAAAAAAATGCATTTACTTGTAACATTACTATAACATCACTTTTTTTATCAATTTAATGCATCCTTGACCTTGTGAATAGAAGTATTATTATCTTTTTTAAAATAAACCTGTTCAAAATTTTCAAGGGATTCATTTCTTGGCTTTAGGACAACAAAGTAAGCAGCTCTATAATGCTGTGACCTACCGTTGACCCAGTTTGTCATCATCTCCATGCATCAGGTTCTGGACAAGCTGGAGTATGCTGACAACATCCTGTCCACTGTCAGAAAAATAATAATGGAAAATGGAAAAAGGAAAAGGATAAGAGAGGCTCCAAAGTGTTTTATAGCTAATATGCGCTGACTGTAGTGTAAACCCCATAAAATGCCTTAGAAATATGCAGGGCAGAATTACGGAGCAAGACAAGAAACAGTGTTAATGTAAAGTGTGATATTAAAGGCTCACTCACTCTCCTTGCAAAGGTCCTGGAATGTCTTTCCAACTCAACTTTCTTTTTTCTTTGCCTTGTTCAGATTCCCTAAATACATCCACACAACGTTATATTTGTATAATAGTAACTGAACTATGGACATACTGTCAACCTAACATGAAGATGGCTTAGTGTAGGCATTTAAAATGCAGTTTCTGAAAATACTGGAACATGAAAGGTGAAATCTCACAATTTTCCACTTTCCAAAACCTTCATGGCATCAGAGAGATGGTTTCCCATCTCAGCAAGTGTAGGGTCCATCATCTACAATTGCACAGTAAAATGTATATGGTTATCCTTGAAGGGCAATGCAGTGAAACATAGAGAACTCACAAATTGATAACAATGGCTGTATATCATATTTCTTGTCACATTAAATAAAATGACTCCTCGGGCTTTCGGGCACTTTCGCTGACTGAGAGAGTAAGGAATATTTAGGCCTCTGTCCTTTTGAGATAATAGTGCATTCATAACATTATAATACACCGAAACACAAAATAAATAACACATACAACTGGCAGACTTGACAAACGCTGTTCAACTTGTAAACTGTGCCAGCTTGTGTAAAATAAGCCTGTAGCGCTGTTTTAAATCTTCCATTATCTGTTCTTTATTATAATTCCTGATATTCAGGATGTGTGTTAACGACGAAAACCTGTCGGATGACAAGGCTCTTTTTAACACACGTACGTCCACCTTGTCCAGACGAGGAAATATTTCATGTCATGTCCCCATGCGCATCCTGCTACAACACAACACTTCATTTTGTAACACAAATTATTTTTCAATCAAACTTTATCAAGCCTTACGCACAACAAATACTCGACTGTGGCTTATATTGAATCCGGCATAGCTCCGCATCATCCTCTCTAAAGCAATGAGAGTGAATAAGCTTCCTGCACTTCAGTCATTGAGCGAGTCCGTCTGCTGCTCTACATTACCTTCACGGGCAGCTTATCCATGCTATGTTGGACTCTCCGTGCCCCTGTGCGTCGTCGTCGTGTGCTGTGTAATTTTACGGAAGCAAATCCAAAAGGCACAAAAATCCACCTCGGGTACCTCTCTCTTCGTTATTTGTATAGTCAATTGAATAGTGTTACTTCCTGGTGTCATGTCGCTCCACGCTGGCAGCGCTGACGTAGCCTAAACATACGCCCCTTTACAGTCTTCGTGAGCTCCTCGGTTACCCCCCTGTGGTTTGGCCCTATGCAAAGACAGATGCAGTGTAGTGTGATGTCGAGTCCGATCCGAATCGGCTCTTTCGAACAGTTCGTTCGAAAACAATTTGTTCGAAAAACCTTTAACATCATCACGTGGTCTCTGACATCTCGACATCTGACATCTGTTTTTATACAGTCTATGTTGGCGATCAGATGCTTTTATGTTTTAATAAAAGTAACGTGAGCCATGTTCAGTTTGTTGTTGCCACGACTGTGCTCAAAAAACATAGTAAATGAGAACCAAAATAAGATTTGCATTAAAATTAATCTACTTCACCTGCACACCATTTTTTGCATTTTTTATAATTCAAATTCTGTTCACAAAAACTAATCTGATTTGTGTGCTGATAAAATTGTCGTACAAGTAAGTCGTAAACATGTTTTTATCCATTTTTATTGGTAAAATTGCTGTTATTCAAGTATTTTATAATGTACTTTTTTTTCAGAAAGGTTCAGTTAAAGTCGTGGATAACAGGGGAGGTCTACAGACTTCTGCAGACACAGAACGCTGCATTCAGATATAGAGATGAGGTGGGTGTGTGCCTGAGAACAGCCAGGGCCAACCTGTCCCGCGGCATCAGAGAGGCTAAAAGACAGTTCTCCAGGAGAATAGACCATCAATTGCGACAGCAGAGACACTCAGAGCCTGTGGCAAGGGATACAGTCCATTACAGAATACAAGCCCCCACCATGGACCTGTGACAGCAACATCTATCTGCTGAACGAGCTGAACACCTTCTTCGCTCGCTTTGAGCAACAGAACAGCATCACTGCAAAGAAGACTGCACGGCGACCAGGTGATGACGTTGACCCCAGACAGTGTGAGGAGATCCTTCAGCCAGATCAATGCACGCAAAGCTCAGGGTCCTGACAACATTCCTGGGCGTGTACTGAGAGACTGTGCAGTGGAACTCACTGATGTCTTCACAGACATGTTCAACATCTCATTTAGTCAGGCTGTTGTACCCACATGTTTCAAAACTACCACCATAATTCCAGTCCCGAAGAAGCCATCTCCCCTACCTGGACCCCTTCCAGTTTGCATATCGGTCCAACCGGTCGACCGATGATGCCACCTCCACTGTCGTCGTCTCAGCACTCACAAATATAGAGAAAAAAAACTCATATGTCAGAATGCTGTTCATAGACTTCAGTTCAGCATTCAACACAATCATCCCTCAACTGCTCATTTACAAACTGGTCCAGCTGGATCTCAACACTTCGCTGTGCAACTGGCTGTTGGACTTTCTTGGTGAGCCGCCTGGCCGGATGGTGAACTGACAACAATCTCTCTCTGAACGTGGAGAAGACGAAGGAGATTGTTGTTGACTTCAGGAGAGCACACACTCAGCATGTTCCTCTGACCATCAATGGTGCGACTGTAGAGAGCAGCACTCAAGTTCCTGGGTGTGCACATCACAGAGGACCTCTCCTGGACCAACAACACCGCAGCATTGGCTAAAAATTCACAACAGTGTCTCTACTTCCTCCGCAAACTGAGGAGAGCCAGAGCCCTTTGTCACTTTAATCAGACTGAATAAGCTTTTTTTGCACTAATTTTTTTTTACCTGCACTGTTTGTTCACTTCACTGATTTGCACTCTATCTGCCATGTGCCTTGCGTTGCTTTATTTAACTTTATTTTTATTTATTTTATTATATGTATTTTTTGCATTCCCTTATTGCATAGCTGTATCTTATATTTTATTTACTACATGTGGAAGAATTGACAATAAAGGAGACTTGACTTGACTTGACTTGAGAATTGAATGTTCGAGGGATTTTTCAACTATATATTTGATTTAAACATCACTAAATTATTATCTGTAACTGATATAAGATTCATTATTTTTGGTGGGTTATCTATAGGCTACCTTGTATAAACAACTTTTCTCACCAGTCTCCAAATATGCCCTCGTTGCCCTCCAAAAATAAAAAAAATAAAAATAAAAATAATAAGAAGAAGAAGAGGAAAAAAAACTAACGTGAAGACCAATGAATGTGATTCATCAAAAAAGATCCGATTCATTGAGATGATCCGACTCAAATAATAATTTGTTCAAACAGTGGCACATAAGATTAACTTTATATGAGGCAGTTACTATAAGGATGAAATATGTTAACATTGTGTAAGCATAAACGTCTCAGTAAATGTTGATCGCACGAACATAAAATCTAGCAACTGGTCTTACTGAATATGTGGTCGATCTGTATTATATACAGATCAGCTTTAAGCGCGCCATCCTTGAACGCGCAGGAGCGCGCGGGCAGATTAATGTGGGATTTGAGCACCTGACTAGAGTAACGGGAAACTGCTGATCAGTGGATGAACGCGCGCTGGATCCTTTTAATTTAATTGCTAAATGGATTAATGAACCGTAATTTTTATTTTTGCCTTGCTGTCTCTTTTAAAGTCAGAGAAGATGAACTGAACCCAAGGACTGTATTGATCTGTGTTTTATTTGGCAGTGCATTGTAATGATCTACTAATGTTTCTTAAGGATGTTCACCAAGAGTCACAATGAGCTGTCAAACCATTATTTATTGTGCCTTTTATATATTATTTATAAATAGAACGAAACAGACTGACTAGAGATAATAGAGTTTATTCGAATATTTAACTTAGAGAACATATTTTATGAGCTAAGCCACCGTCTGTCAATGTCAGGTCACCGCTTTGTTTGTGTCCATCTACGTAATTTACAAAGGTTACGATTTAGAAGTAGGCCCACAACACGTTTCCGTTTCGTTGATCATGAGAAAATCTTTTTTCAGACGAGCAAAGTTATTGCCTTGGATAAGCAATGTGACTCTGGATGCTTGTTCGCCGGCGGGGATTTCGTGCATCAGTGCGTGATCGCGCAGAGAGATCAGATGGACTGGAGGCACACGAGAAACGTGGCGATCGTGGCGCTGAGCTTCCAGGGGAACTTCAATTACTTCTGGCTGCGAGCTTTAGAACATCGTTTCCCGGGAAGATCGGCCGGTATGATTATACGCAAACTGCTTTTGGACCAAACTTTTGCTTCACCTTTGGCGACCAGTGTCTTCTACACAGGTAAAGTACTGTTTTAATGTCAATCACTTCAGTCACATATTTCGCACTTGTTTATTTAATAACTCGATTCATTGTCTTCACAGGTGTGAGTTTCTTGGAGGGCAAAGAGGACATATTTGCAGACAGGCGAGAAAAGTTTTTTAATACATGCAAGGTAGGCCCCACTGATGACCCAACAAAAATAAAAAGTCATCTTTTACCAATTAGCCCATTAACAACTTCCTTTACAGAGAATAATTCTAAATCAAATATGGACAGTACATAATTTTTTTTAAAACATTAAAGGTCTGAACCTTTTGCATCTTCCAGGATTTTTTACTGATATATATATATATATATATATATATATATATATATATATATATATATATATATATATATATATATAATACATTTATTATAAAATGTAATTGAGAACATCTAACTTTTTATGGATGACAGTGTAAATATATTTTTACTTTACAGACTGGACTAATGTACTGGCCATTCATGCAGGTAAGATCTGTATTTTCTTTCAGTTTCTGAATTTTGTTCTGTTGCCTCTCTACCTGAGGACGGCATTCATGGGCTGTTCAGCCTTCCTGTGGGCCACCTTCTTATGTTTCTCGCGACAGAGTGGGGATGGCACAGCAGCGGTAGCCTTCGCTTGGATCATGTCCCCCAAAAAACGGATTCTACCTTGTAGTACAGAGGAGAAATAGAGACACAATGGTGCTTATGAACATCATTGCGCTGTTGCGGATGAACAGTTCAGTCCCACAATGGTACTGTATTCAGGCTGCGTTGTGTTTATAAATCTTGTTGCTTAAAATCTTATTAAGAGTGATATTAAATTAACTTAAAAGTGTATACCTTTCATTTACTTTTTATGTTGAACAACCCAGTTTTACTTTATATAGTTTTGTTCTATGTGATTCAATTTATTTATTTATTACGGAAATGCATTGTGTTTTTATAAATTTCACTTGGTGGGTTGGACGGGCCTTGTGACATTTGTGCCCCAGGTTAGGTTGCCATTCAACCCAAATAACTTAGGAATTTATTGAAATATTTAAAAAATGTACATACTGTTCAGTGTTTTATCCAAACATAACTGTCTTTCTAAAGAGAAATGAAGAAGCATTTACTCATAAGGTTTACATGCACGTACTCATATGGGATGCAGTATTAAAAAGATTTTTATCTTCTTAAAATTGTAAAAAATATATTTATTGTGATTATGTCAGGATCATGGACTGTCTGTGTAATTTTTTTACCCCGTTTCTGTTCCCTTATTTGGTCATGTTCCTGTCCTCATTTTGTTAATTAGTTTGATTATGTTCCATTGATGGCACCGGTGTTCCCCTGATTGCCCTGTGCCCTGAGGGTGAGCTGTGTTTGGTGCAACAAGTGCCAAACCGAAGAGGGCTCCAGTCCCTGAGTCCAGTCCCTCCAGTCCCCGCTCCTAGAAAGCGCCCTCCAGTCCACGCTCCTCAAATGCACCCTCAAGAGGCTCCCAATCCAGAGTTTATCCCTGAATGCCTGGAGGCTCAGAAATGCCTGCCCTCCCATACGCACCTGCCTCCTCCGCTGTCGTCTGCCATCCCCTCTGCTTGCCCTCAGCCCACCATCTATGCGGTGTGAGCTCCGTAGGTCTGCGATTCTCCAGAGTCACAATGGTTGAAGAATTCCTCACCTCCGCCTCCAGTCTCGAGGGCCAAACTCCGCCTCGGCCTGTAGACCCTGTGGCTCCACCTAGGTCCCTTGCCTCCACTGTCACCCGTCGATTCACCATCTCCACCAGGCTCCCTCGTTTCTCAGGCTCCGCCTTGCTCTGCCATCAACCAGTCTGCACCTCGGGACTCCACTCCTCCAGCTGCACCTCATCCCTTCCTTCATCCCCTTCGGCTCCTCAGTGTTCAGTCGCTCTGGCTCCACAGTGGATGTCCGGATCTCCATCTCTGCCTTGGTCGCCAAAGCCCTCAGCTCCATCCTGGCCCCCGGATCATCGACATCCGCCTATCTCATTGGCTTATACAGTCTCTGCCCCGGGCTCCTCCGCCACCTGCTCTGCCACCACTGGTCGGACCCCTGCAGTCAGCGGCCATTCCTCCTCCATTAATCCTCTCTCCGTTGGCTCCACCGTGGGTCGACATTATGGCTGTGGGTGGGGTCCAGCTGGGTTCCTCCTGCTCAAAGCCCATTGTCTCTTCCCTGGACTCTGTCTGCTGGCCCCTTCCTGGATATCCATCCTCCTCCTCAGCCTCCTCCCAAGTTCCCACCTATCCCTCCTTCTGTTGTTTCTAATGTCAGAATCATAGACTGTGTCTGTCATGTTTTATTCCAGGTTTCTGTTCCCTTATTTGGTCATGTTCCTGTCCTTGTTTTGTTAATTTGATTATGTTCCATTGATGTCACCTGTCTTCCCCCGATGGCCCAGTGTTTATAAGAACTAGGCTGTTCAGTTTGTCTCTATCAGGTCTTACAGTGATGTGTGTAAACCTCCTGTTTCATATGTTGGATTTACTCTGTATTGGAAATTATTAAAGTCTCTTTTGATTTATCCACTGCTCCGTGTTTCTTCCGGCAGTGTAATGTGACATTACATATTGCTTTCCACAGTTTACACAATGCATTTTAGATAAACCAGTGTTTTCTTTTGTTTGTGGAGAGTTGTACAGTTTCTTGTGGTGCTGTTTTTATGAAAGTGTATGTGAGGTGAATTGTGAAACGGGACAGCTAAATGTAGATTTTATGAGATACTGAGGGTGACGCTGGGTAACAGATAAACAGCTTTTCTGGTACTGATTGTCTGTGTTGGATTAGGCAGGATCACATGCTTGCAAAAATATCTGGTGTGCGCTCACTACATGCAATGAGCTTTGACAAAAGGACAGAAAAAAACTCTTAGGTACTGTGTACATTAATGTCATGAATTTAGCATATTAGTTTCAAAAATGCATTTTTTTATTACCAAATAAGAATGATGAGAATAAACATCAGAAAGTGCATTCGTATTGTATTGAAAGTTGCCATAGATCAAATATTTGCCTTTTGCAGTATGTGTGACACACAGTTTGCATCAAGTTACTTTTTATAACACTGCATTTATATATATATATATATATATATAAAGAGAAAGAGAGAGAGAGAGAGAAATTTAACTTTAAATTTTTTTCTTTATATTTTTACATTTGTTAAATGTGTGGTGGTTCTCAACCAGGGAGCTGGGTCTGAGAAAACTTCCAAAGAGGCCTCAAGATGATGTTAAATGCATAAAAATAAGGTTAAAAAAATAAAGATGAAAATTGGCATACATTTTGAATTAATACATTTTAAAAGTCAAGGAAAGTTCTTTAATAAATATTTATATTTCTTCTTAAGTTATGTCTGCTCTAAAATATTTTATAACCGAAACTGTGAAGAAATTGCCCTAGTTCTGAGTTAAATAATTTTAATACCTCATCTAAATCACAATGTGGGAAAAGTCATACACATAAATTGTTTTCTAATAAATTGTAATCTATTGTCACTCCTGTTGTGGTTTCCCTCCCCATGTTTTCCGTGTCCCATGTTAATTGTCTCATTCTATGCACCTGTTTTCTGTGATTATCTATAGTATTTAAGTTCCAAGTCTTGTGTATCTCCTCTTTGGGGTCTTTTTCATCCATACTTGTCGGATGTGCCGTATTACCATTGTGGATTATTCCTGGATTAAAGACTTTTGCTTCTACGCCACGTTTCTCTCTCATTCCTTCCCACAGCCAAGCGTGACACCTTAATATAATTTTACAATAATTATTATAATTATTTAATATATTGACATTCCTGGTTGCTGTAAATTAGAAACTTTGCCGCTACAGCTGAAGTACCAGAAATCTTCATGGGGGCCTTAAAATATTGTCTTGGATAATGAGAGGCCATCATTCAAAATTTTGAAAGTCACTAAAATGTATTTATGTTCTAAATGCATGTATTTCTAGATTTACTCTTTTTTTAGCTTTTAAGTTTCTGGATATAAAAAGACAGTCCAGGGTCGCATTTCCCAACAAGCTCTGTAAGCAAATTTATTGACAATTGCCACTGACATGACATTCATGACATTCAGCCAAGTATGGTGACCCATTCTCAGAATTCGTGCTCTGCATTTAACCCATCCAGAGTGCACACACACAGAGCAGTGAACACAAACACACACACACACAGAGCAGTTCGCCTGGGGAGCAGCTGGGGGTTCGATGCCTTGCTCGAGATTCTAACCCACAACCCTAGGGTTAGGAGTCAAACTCTCTAACAACTAGGCCACGACGTCCCCAAAAATAAAATAGGCTCCTTACATTTTCATTACAAATTGGTAGCCATTACTGTCAAAAATAAATAAGCAAATGAATAAACAATAAACAAGTATTTTATATTTGTAAAATAATATACCTTATTATCATATATACAAACACAACTATACTTTTTAAACAAATTATTCAAACTTACCACATTGATTTATTATTTTAATGTTATTAACATATTAGTAATATAGCTTACACTTTATTTTATTACATAGTCCTTGTTGCCTCTACAAAACTCAGTTTTCCCTGAACATCTGGTATCTTGGAAAACCAGCACTGCCATGCAAAAAAAAAAAAAAGAAAAAGAGAAACATTCTACAACAATTCTGATACTAATGTAAATCTTTCAAAGTTGTAAATAGTATCAGAATCAGAAGACTACTGAAGCACGTTTCAGTCTTTCTCCTTCAAAATGTCACGTTCAAGTCACGTTCAGTGTGTTCCTTGCACAGTCTTTGTATATGAATTGTGAAATTTACTGGCAATTTTTGAGTTTAATGTTTTCCACACTAAATTATTTTCAGTGCATGTTTTTGTTTCTTCAAAAAGCCTGAAAATATCAAACAAAACCCTTCAATCGAATGTACACAGTCAGTGTTTATATTGAGCATACCTGAAGTGCTAGTGTTGTGTCGGACACTCGGGGCAGCACCGCACTGCACCGCGCAGGCCTCTGTACTGTATGGAGGTGAGGTAAGTCTGTATTTAAGACGCACCCACCGCTCTATGCCACTCCCTTCAGGTGAAGTGGTTACAGAGAGATCATTTCCTTCACTCCGCTTACCTATGAAACAAACGAAACCCGTCTATAGTCTTAATGTAGACGGCTGCTGTTTTCAAATAAAACAATTAAACGAGCAAAGGTAACTAACCGTAAAACAGCTTGACGATGGAGGCAGCGCCAGGCGGTCTCGGGCGCTGTTCTTGCGCGTTCTGGCTCGCGGTGGCTTTCGACATTTTTGGTCTCATCATATTATTACTCGGCGTGTTCGGAGACTTGTTCTTCTACGACTTCTTGATATATGCAGGAGCCATCATCATTTTCCTGAGTCTCATTTGGTGGGTTTTCTGGTACACGGGTAACATCGAGGTGCCCCCCGAGGAGCTTGAGGACGATGTGGGTTTGCTGAAGAAGGGCAGAGGTTTGGCAGGAGTTGTCAGGAGGTTCTCCAGCCGCCTCTCGAGCGGAGTGCGAAACTCTTTCAGGAGAAACGGGGGACCGCGTGGTCAAGGTGCAGTGGCCGGCCAAGCAAAGCACAGGAGAGATGGAGGTCAGGCCCCAGTGGCCTTTGCAATGACCCCTCAGGATAATGTGAGCACTTTGTCTGCGACAGTGACCGCAGGAGACACCCTCAGATCAGAAACACAGGCCATATGAACAATCACGTACAGGTTAATACCATTTCATTATGTATATATAGCTGTCTCTATTGCATCACTTTATTAAGGTAAAGGCAATGGCAACTTCACCAGTTTATCGATTAATGTCTGCTGAAATGTTTCAATCAAGTTTTAAAAAATGTTTTATAACGTTGTTTCTACATATTCTTGATGTAATAATTGGCATGATATGAAAGCGGGTCATATAAGGAAACATGTCAGTGAAATGACTTTGAGAAAGTATTTGCATCATAATTAAGGGCAGATCACTCTGTTAAACATCAACCATGAAACCTACAATAGCTCATATAAACAATGTCAAGTATGACGGATGTATATTCATTTTTAAGAGGATTTACCCACCTAATGTACTTTATGAAGTTGGTTTTGCCACCTGATATAGGCATAACTCATAAATCATTTACACAAGATTAAGTGAAATAAAGTAGCAAAACAGAGTTATAAACTATGTATAACATAAATGCATTGTTTTCCAAGTGGATTCAACAGGTTAAATAATTATTTATAGATAGACGCTGTCTGTGGGATAAAATAATATATCAAATACACACTAGAGAGAGAAAAAGACCTTTTAAATGACAAAAAAAAAAAATTTGTGAACATTTTCTTGTTTTATTTTAACAGGTTACAGAAGAGGATATTCAACCATATGGCGCTGCTGAAGTGGACTTTTGTTTTTCTCTCCTGTTGAAATATTCATTGTTTTTATTGAAAATGTTTACAATTGAATTAGGTTTTGTACTACGTTTATTTGATTGATTTTGTGTTCCGTGCTTTGTATTATACACTATTTTGAGATTATGCACTGGTAAGAAAGGCTTTTTGGCAAAATAAATACAATTATGTATTTTCCTACATGTAATAGTCTGTTTTAGATGAGTTTTGACCAACGGGATTGTAACCAAGACATGTTTAGTGTCCTGCTTTTATCGAATCTGATCTCTACTGTACAACCTTTGGACATTGAGAAGTGTTATTAGGTGTGCCTCCTCTTATCTTTGTTTGTTCACTCCAGTTTCGAAGCAGCAGTGTAAATGAAGCGGATGGGTGGCAGACGGTTTGATATCTCAGCAACAGTGTCCTTTTTTATTCAAAACTTTTTTCTAGATATTTATATGCAGCTACCAGGTGGATCTCAGATGCAATCATACATTGACACCATTTTTTTTTAAATATTTGTTAGAAACTATTGCACAGTTAAACTAACCATAGAATCTGGAAAAGATCATTTACTTTCACTTAAGGCGTATTGTTCAACATGGCAAATCTTATGAAAGAACATTTGTATTGTGACATTATTTTCAAGACAATACAAAATTCTCAAATCCGATGTGCCAGTGGTCTTCAATAAAGAATCCATCAATTATTAATTGATTTTTCACAGATTTTACAAAAATACTGTAGCCTATTAAGAACACAATAACAAAACCCTCTGGCCTTCTTCGGTACTTTTTGACCAACAAATTGTACATTTTGAATTTTTTTGAAATCTTAGCTTCATCGAAATGAAGTGTAATTTTTGTCACATTAACAATATGAACACAAAAGAATCATGGACATGGTTTGGATATATTAAAGGGTCAAAAAAAATAAATAGAAAAACTTGACTTCTTCATGGTCAAAAATAATAGTAATAAGTTATAGTAAATTAATAGAAAATGTAAAAACATTTGAAAACTCAGGTACAAACTACATATCAGCCACTGGTCAGAAAAAAAGTGTGCAGCTATCAAGGGGTGTATCTCTAGAATTTCAGGAGTGCAAAATAAACACCCACATGAAATAAACTGGTAAGACTGCAACAAAGCAAATTTTTAAAATATGTGAAATAATATTAAAAAAATCAATTAATTATAAAATGTTTGCATGAAGTGTTTTGAATTATCACTACCCATTTTCCAAATTTTGTTAGATTTTTTACTCATCAAATACTGAGTGACAAAAATTCTTTCTGTGATTTTAATGTTTTACTGTAATAATAATGTAAAACCTGATACGTATCTTACCGAAAATATCTAAACTTTGACAAAATGTAAATACAAAACCTAAAAAAATTAAGAAATTATCTCTAGAAAACAATGGGAATCCAAAAGCTCCAAAATATCTATACAGGGTGCTAATACAATAGGTTATGCAACATTACGTTTTTATTTTTTTGTGAAATATTGCATTTATTAAAAATAAATTAAAAGATTAAAAGATTAGTTCACCCCAAAAATAAATTTCTGTCATAATTTACTCACCTTTATGCCATTTTTAAGTTGTGGGACTTTCTTCTGTGGAACATGAAAGAAGATACAGTGGGTCTGTTTTTTATTCCTTAAAGTTACCAAAACCTCAGATAAAAAAAGTCAAATACCACATTAATTTCTTACATAAAAAAGTAATGTAGCCTAAGAGTATATAATTATTTTACTGCATTTACAATATAAGTGTTGTAAAATATGTGAACTAGGCTTTACAGACCTGGTTTCACTATTCCACTATTCGAGCTCGCTTATTGGTTTAAGAATAAACTGCCAATTTATCTTAGATATTTTTGCTGCATATGCTACAGAACAACAGCAGTTGTGCCAAGCGGTGCCGTGCAGCCCGAGTTATTTTCTGTTCATTGCAAGTTCATTCAATAAAGAAAGTTTACAATCAAGCTTCTGAGTACTAAGTTATTAACCCAACAATAGCGGGATCAGTTAATTTAATTGCAGTGGGCAGCGCAAACATATTTTTTTGGTTGTGTGGGGGCCTCGAGTTGAAAAAGGTTGGGAACAACTGCTCTATCCACAAAGTGGCCCTTATGCAAAACAACCATTCTTCGAGTCATAACACTTTTTTGCCACTAGGTGGCAGAACGTTCCTTTATTGAACGCAACTGAACCAAACACGCTACTTTACATTTTATTTTTAATATAAAGTTCTTGTGAAATATAAATGAGGTCAGGCTATTATAAGGAAAACAATTAAACCTGCAAAATAATTGGAGGGGTTACTGTAATATTGGATGGGATGTACAAATTTCTAATATTTGGGGCATGATTAGGAAAACGGGTGGAAAGCATAGTACAACTTGGGATCTCAAATAAAGAAAATGTAAAAATGTTTAATAATATACATACAGCAGAAATAATTTGTCAGAAGGAGCAAGAAATATAAGGGGAAAATGTTAAGAGAGACAAATGCTGGAAACATAACAAGTTATCTAATAGACATGGAAATGTAAGGATCAATTGTATTTAAGTATATATATATAAAAAAAATATATTTAAGCCTTCTCATTGTCACTTCACACTCCAGTTCAATTGGCGGTGGTGTACATTCACTCCTCACCTACAACAACATGATCAACATTAACAACACTGATTGTGTGAGGATCATGTGACACTGAAGACTGGAGTATTGGCAGCTTTGCCATCACAGGCATCATTCTACCTTACACCATAATTTATAGTTCTTTTTTTAATTCACACAGATCTCCCGGGGACATTTGATCGGTGTCATCAAGCCTCGCACCTGTTGCAAGATATGTTCCATGATAAGTGTCTTACAAAACCTCCAAAAGCATAGCAGAGTTGATCAATTTATTGATTTAGCAGTTTAGCAGGCACTAATAAACACTTTTCTAGTTCTTTCAGATCCAGTCGATTCCAGATGCCAATCCTTTCTGACAAGTTTCCCTTTGTGCAGAAATCCTCCAGAACACTTTTGAGTTATGTTTGTGGAGAGGTTCTCCACAGCATTTATATCCAGTACTGGAGTAACGTCATCACATGTGTGAATGTGATCGTACAGAGGCCGTGATTTCTCTCCACACAGGAGTGTTACGTGCACAACCTGTTGAGGGTTTCCATCTACATCCCTGACTTGAGGAGAACCATCTCTGAGCTCACCATCAGCAAAATGCTCACACTAGATGTAAGTGACTTATGTTTAGGAACTGTACTGATATATTTGCAACTGTGCAGATGTCTGATGGCTGTTTTTGACTTTTAGGTTAGTGCACCACGAGTGAGATTAAAGAAGTGGAAAGTGGAGCTCAGCAATATGCTGATGGTACATCACATGATGATTGCATCTTTGACATGGTGAGTCCAGAACACCTCAGAAATCAACAGAAAGCCAAACACATATAATGCAGGACATACTCAGTGGGACACATTTATAGGGATAGTTCATCCAGAAATGGAAAATCGACATGTACGCTCTTTCATGTTGTTCCAAACCAGTACAACTATCTTTCTTCAGTGAAATCCAGAAGAATGAACTGTAGTCATTGCATGCAGTGAATGAGGACTGGAGCTTTCAAGCCTCCAAAAAGATCCGAAAGCATCATAAAAGTAGTTGATACAACTCATATTTACATAACCGGTTTGTATGAGGAATCAAATTAAGCCCTAACTTATATCGTAGTCTTTCTTAATGTTTAAGCAGCCTTGGTGAGCAAGAACATATAAAGATCTAACCAATCCCTAACCTTTGAACAGCAGTGTAAGTGTAATTTGTTAGCATGTGTAAGCATGTTATAACTTCATGTAAAGAAGTGCATTCAAATGCACAGGCATTATACATATTTCATGAATAACATTTGAAGTGCATTCATAATTTAATTTAACTTTGTATCTGAATTATTTTATGTTTTTAAATAATATTTTTTGTTTCAGGCTATTTAGATATTGAGAAGACCAAAGCTCTGTACATCGAGCTGCTGTCTGTGTTTGATAAGGTGCTGCTTCCCACTCACTCTTCCTGTCACGTGCACTACTTCATGTTCTACCTGTGCAGCTTCCGCCCGGTAAGTTCCCACTTATCTGTTATTCTCAAACAAATAAACCCCCCCTAAGGGTTGGCTGAAACTTTTTTGGATCACTTATGGAAGATGTTACAAACCCCCAAACCAGCCCCCCGTCCTGAGACAGGCTGCTGCTGGATACGTGGACAGCTTCATGGCAAGAGCCAGGTTTTTGCCAGTATCGTACATGAACTTATCATGCAGTTGTATCTTATCTAATGCAGTGGAGCTCAATATTTAAACATCTTTCTTGGCAGTGGTTTGTTATCTTGATTAAGTCATGAAACGTGGGTGCCTCTTTGTTGTTATCTGGGAAAAAAAGGGTTTGATGGACACAGGTACATATATTTGTCAAAACATTGTTTAAAATCATGTCAGAACTGGTTCTGTAGAGTTTCCTCTCTTCCACAGGACAGTCAAGGCTTGTCTGGGCCTGTTGATTTCTTGGTTGCACTTTACATTGACATTCAGGACTCGGGATCTAAAGTGTTCTGTGACATCAATCTGCACGGCCCTATCTTCAGACAAAATGCATTTCTGGAGGAAAAAATGAAGAAAGGTCAGTGCATATAGAAATTTTTCTGTCAATACATGAAGCACAGGTGTGAAAATTTGAGATGCCAAAACTTTTTTCATTATAAATTTGTGTTTGTGGGTCAAGTACACAATTGTGACCCGGCTTCACCACTTTTCATTGTTTATTTTATTTCTACATTTCAAATGGTTTTTTTTTTTTTGGGTGGGGGGAGGTCATAAATTTCAAAAATGTTGCAGTGATCTTTTCTGAAAACATAATCAAGAAAGAAGCCTTGTTAGAAGAACAAAGTGATGGAAAAGTAAACTTTGAGTTTGGCAGGTTTTATAAATATTTCTTAGAAAAATTCTTGACAATAATGCTTCAATACTTGTTTATATTTGAAAAACGTTTGTCTTCCAAATCAAAGTCACGTGATTCAACTTCAACCAACATAAAAAAAAAATATAATAATAATAATAATTAATAAAAAAAATCATAATTGAATACTTTTTACAAGGAAAGGTCAGTTCAGGGTGTAAACCTTGTGCGACTCCCTTAAACATTTTTCAATTATAAAAAAATACTTTATTATAGTGTCACTTTATTATAGTGTCCTTGTTACACGTTACACATGCAACTAACCCTGTGTAACAGCTCAAGCTAATTCTGTTTTAATAGAGTTTCTAAAAGCTTAATTGTGTTTTGAGACTGTTTTATTCCCCACCATGCAAATAAGTGATTTAAAACAGCAATGTTGAATAGGGGTTTTATAATTATGACATAGCAGTATTATTAAAAAATCTTATAACTCAAAAGTATTACATTATATATTGACCATATCACTTTTAATATGCCAGTGAACTGTTATAAATGCAATTTTTATTATATCCTGGATCTTCAGAAAAGCTTGTATTAGTAAAGTACTGTCGTCTCTGAGGGGTTGAGTAATTTTCATTGCAAGTGTATATATATATATATATATATATATATATATATATATATATAATTTTTTTTTCTTAAAGCTTTTTGGCTCATTTCAGTAGTTTAGCCTCTTCAGAGAATATCCAATACCACTTTGATCTTGTCTCACAGGGGTCTGTGGAGGGAGAAGATGGCATTCTGCATGGAGAAACAGCTCATGGACACTCAGTAGTGGGCATGACTCCAGGTTCTTCTGACTCTCATCTGCACAGTCCACAGAGCATTGGCTCTCCCCGGGTCTTTCTGATCCACTGTTGTAGCACTCAGCTGGTCACAGATCACAGCAGGAGGGGGCGCTCAGGGACTGCTCGTGCTTGTGAGAGCACAGATCTGACTGGAGCCCACTCACACCAGCATTACTGACCCCAGTGTTTGGCAGTAGTTTCACTAAACCCTCTACTTCACTTTAAGACTGCATCATAAAATACAGAAATGCGTTTATTCAACATGTGTGCTATATTAATAGTAAAATGATAGAAGCATTGGTGGTTCATCAAGTAGACAGTCAGATGTATTTTATGTTTTCAGGAGAAACTGTCTGTACAGATGTGACGGTTGTAAGTAAATTATCAATGTGTTCTCACTTTAAGGAAATATTTTCAGTTTATTCTGAAATGATCTGAGAGGTTAGAAATGCCTGGTGGTGTGTTTAAATGATAAATGGGTGTCACTTCCCATGTTGTGAGTTTAAGCTCTGACTAAACCAGTGACTGACTGTTTGCACAAAATATTCTGTAGGAAACTGACATACAGAGAATACCTTCATTTAAATATGGTTTTCTATCTTATCTGTTAACTGTATGTTAACTTTAACTGTTGTCATAACCTTATCAGTGGAGTGTACTTTTGTGTACAGTTTTGAAATTAATTAACATTAAATAATAAAATGGTCCAACTGCTTTATTAAGATGGAATGGAGACATATTACTCTTAAAATATGTATTATTTTCTTCCACCAGAAATGTAACATTTCAATTATAATGATAAAATGTTGATTTATTGCAGATTAACAAAATTGTCATTGCCGGAATTTCTCTCCTGTGGATGCTTACTAGTAAATAAGTGATATATATTCAAATAAACAAAGTTATTTCAAACTGTAGTGATATTTCACAGTATTACTGTTTTCCTAAAACCATAAAAGGTTACTGGAAGGTCAAACTCAGTGATGCATCTTTAATAGAAATGTGTGTAATCATATCTAAGAAAAAAAAGCTGTTGCAGACTACACACGCATTCAAATTGTGTCAGCATGCAGCCCTTGATAGGCAAATCAATTTTATATGTATTGTACGATCAGACAGCTTTGGCTCAGCAATGTAGACCGTCACACATACACTACTACTCCAGCAGACATGTAAGCATCCTCTAGTATTTTTAAAGTCTCTATTGTACTGAAGTCCACTGCATATAATACACAAACACATCACACATTTGTTCAGACTTTAATAAAAACATTCAAAGAAAGATATTTAGGCCACACATATGATGCAATCTAATTGAATCACAGGACTACATGTCAGCATTTTCAGAGCGTGTGCTGTTATTAATATCAACAAACCATCTGCATGACGGAAATGAATGATAAACAGTTTATTACACATTGATATAAGTAACTAGATCCTATATGGCAAGACAAAACAGAATACAGTGTGCTTATGAAAACAGTAACCCGATCCATGTGCATTGTTCAGCTGAACGGATGCATTCAGGGTGGAACACTGCAATATGACTGGAATTACTCGATATATGAGTGTCGTGATGAGCAAGATCCCTACCAAGAACAGAATCATAGTCCGAGGAACCCAGGATGGAGCGAAGTTACTGTCGATCAATGAACCAAATCATGAAGGATCCCCTCAAAGCACTTAACAGAGCAAAGCTGATCATAATGCAGTGAAGGCTGGGTGACCCTGGACAAGACCGGCAAAGACATGAAGAGCAAATCAGAGGGTTTGATGACAAGATTGACCAGGTTTATGACGGCAACCGTGCACATACTTAGAAGCGAGCGTGTCTACATGTCTCTGCATAATAAAAGATTCGGACTGAAAATATAAAATCTTCAAAACGTCATAGCACTTCTCAGAACAGATACAAATAAGCATCATATCAAATGATGAAGAGTGGGGACTGTCCTGAAGATCCCTAGGTGAAATCTAATACATGTACTGTATAATACACCTAACTCTAACAGAGAGGTCCGCTGCACAGCCAAATGTGTTTTCATTACAGTTGTTCAAATGGGGAAATATACCATCTGAATGAGAGCATCTTCATAACTGTGTGAAGTAACCGCTTCAGCTGTTATAAATGTTACTCACGGCACATGCTGACACAGTTGAAATCATATCTGAGCGTTTCAAAGTCACCGCTGCTGTTAATGGTGCCGTTTGTGTTCCCGATTTAAATTCCCTTGGTTGGTTTCTGCCTTTATGTTATGAGTTCTGCTACATGTTAAATATGTACACGGACAGCTTTAAAAAATGAGTGTGAGTTTGATCAGAAGAGCTCAGGCCTCTGGTCACCACTTGAAAGAGTACAAACCACACAGTCTCTTATGTTCCACAGTATAGTTGCAGTTCGACCTCGATGTCCTGAATGAGCCCGGTTTGTCTGTCCATCCCAGATGATCTACTGACCTCGCCGCTCTACTGCAAGAGCCCCGGGGACAGGAGGTTCTGGCCACTGAGTGAGGCTACAGAGAAAACAATTACAAAAAATGATTGCAGATTAAGTGTGGCATTGTGTAAGTCTGTAAGCTTCTAAATTAAATATGAAGAATCTCATTATCATGTTTATGATTGTGTTTCATTCTAAAGTGATTTGCATTTGCCATATTCCCTTAAGAGTATGCGCTTTCCACAGGGAACTCTTCAGAAGTTAAAAGGGGTTAAAAATATAACTGTCATTTGGAGTCAATGATACAATCACACAATGGCTGACACTATTGTAATAATAATAAATAAATGTAAAAAATGAGCAAACAAATGTACAGAGCATGTCCTATAATTATTATTTTTTTTTTACAAAAATCCAGTTATAATTTCAGAATGATAATTAAAGACTAATAAAACGAATAAAACCCGTTTTGTTTCAAAAGGTTCTTCTGTAGGATTGACCATATGACAAGGCTGCCCTGACTGTCCTCATTTCAAAATGGCATGATTAATATGAAAAATGTCTAAAATACGAGCCACACTTGGTGTTTTCAAAACTCCTCGTCACACTGGATAAGTAAGAGACTTTGCAAGGCCAGCAGTTATAGTGAAGGGTAATGTGACGGTGAAATGAACATTTGGCCAGAGCTCAACTTAGCTGACAGCAGCAGTTGAAGGGAGAGATGCTGATGGCTTCATAACACAATAAAAACAGCCACTCACTCTGAATCACAGTCCTCTTCGGCCTTCACAATGCTTCCCTCTACGTACTGCAGTAATTCTGCGAAATAACCAAACATTTTGTGAATAATACTTATAATATCACAGATTCGAAAACACAAGTTCAAATGAGTAAATTACAACAAAATGTCCAGAAACTGTCTTATTGTCCCAGATTACTCAAGGAGAGAGGCTGTAAGCAGCCACTCAGAAGAGCAGCCCAGAGCTGTTTTCTCACTCACTGTGATCCTCGGTGCAGAGTGAGCAGACACCATCTACGAGCTCTTTGGCCTCAGCTGCGAGCTGGCAGGCTGGATCCGGGATCGGGGAGGCTGTGTCGGGGCTGTCAGTCACTGGAGACGCTTGTGTGCACCTGTAGGACGAGGAAGATACGTCATGATCTCTGACAGAGTGAGCCACTACAACTTTCAGTGTTTGTCTTGAGAAACATACCCACTTTCAATCCCAAATAAGCTGGCATTGGTGAAAACTTTGTGGACATTCTGTAAAAACAAGAGAGCAAATTTTAAACTTGGATAATCTTTGTGTTTTGGACGCGACACTGATATCTAGATGCAACAGTGTACTTTAAAAGGAACTTTAAAACCAAAAATGAATATCCTGTCATCATTTACTCACCTTCTTGTCAATCCAAAACTGTATGACTTTCTGTCTTCCGCTAAACATGAAAGAAGATATTTTGAGGAAAACTGTGCAGCTGATGATAGCCATTGTCTTCTTTAGTATGAAAAAAAATACTGGAAGTCATTGGCTACCATTAACAGTTTGCTTCCCAAAATTCTCTTTTGTGTTCAACAAAGAAACTGACATGAGGGTGAGTAAATGATGACAGAGTTAGCATTTTGGGGTGAACTATCCCTTTAAGTCAGAAAACATGGTTTGTGTTGACCTGTGCAAATCCAAGGAGCTTCTTGTTGGATATCTCCAGGTGTTTCCGTGTGAGTTCAGACCTTCTCAGCTGACTGTCAATCATGGCCAGCCTCCTGTTCAGCTCCATCACATTCTCCTGGGAAGACAATGGTCTTTAAAAACCTTTGCTAAAACGTAAACTATTAAAAACTTTTTCGTTAACGTAAACTATTAAAAACTTTTTCGTTAATTGAAATAAAACTGAATTATAAATATTTGATGAAAAGCACACAACTTAAAAAAAATTAAAATAAACAATAGAAATGTTCTCACGGCAACTAACTGAAATAAAATAGGTATTAACATGACTCAAACTAAAAAGTTGAACAAAAATCAAGTTATATAGAAACATTTTTAAAAAACGAATTAAAATAAAACTAAAACTAAAATGAAAGTGTACAAAATAAAAGCTAATTCAAGATTCCTAATAGTATACAAATACTAAAACAACACTAGTTCATCTTAAACAGGACTGTGTTGTACTGGATAACTATTATCTGTCAACTCATTCTTGTCTACAAAAGTTTCAGTCATTGCATCTATATAAATAATTTTTCAGCAAACAGACAGATGTGTTGAGGAACATTTACTTTAGTAGCCTCCAGGCCTCTCGGTTTCTTTCCGGCGAGCTGGTTCTTCAGATCTTTGATTTCAGCCTCCAGGAGCTGAATGACCTGCTCATAGTCTTGTTCAGCGCTGTTGGTCTGTCTCTGAACAGCCTCAGCGACCTGCAGCTTACTTTTCAGAGACTTGTTCTCCTCCACTGTGGCTGTGGTCTTCTGTTTCATCCATACACATGGAAATAAGCAAATGCACAAAAGGATGAGTGGAGAAACATCTTCAGATGCTCATGTTGTGATAGTATACATTTGGTATACACAAATATAGTGAGGTAAAATGGGCATCACAAAGTGTTGATGTATTAAAACTGCTCACATGACTTAATATTTGGATTTTGAGGCATTTAAGTCACATTAAACAAATCATGTGTTTATTTGTGATGCTGCAGGCTTTACCTCAGCCGTCTTCTGCAGTTCCTCCTCCAGAGTCTTCTTACTGTCTTCTGTGTCTTTCAGTAACCCCTGAGAGCAAAAAATGTTCATATCAAAGGCTTTCTGCACAGATGTTCAGCTCTGTCTCGCTAAATTTAATAGAAGGGTTAAAACTTAAAATAGCTAGGACATGGAAATTCTGTTCTCTACATGTATGATATTGATCTTATAGAATGATTCAACTATGCATATATTCTTTTATTTATTTTTTTGACCTTATTATTTTTCATCCAATGTTTATAACTCGATTTCCAGTGAAATGACACAGTGACACATACCAAACTTCAATAATTTATAACTCCGCCCCTTTCCAGCTTTTTTTATTTTTAAATAATAGATTTTGCTCAGATACACAGTACATCACAATACAGAAAAAAAGATGTGTCACTATTTCCATTTAATTGCAATTTTTCTGCCACAGAAATGGTGATAAATAGAAAAATTACTGTTCAGAAATATTCCTTCCCGGTCATAAAACTTTCTTTAACATTAAATCACCTGTCACATTGTGATTCTGTTACTCATTCTTTTGTTTTGGTGGTTTAATGTGAGAAATATTCCACTTGAAACAAAAATGTATGAAAGAAAAGCGTGCCTGATAAAGGTGCTGATGATAAATAAATAAAAGGTGGTTATAAAAAAGTTGTGAAATGTGTTTTCTTAAGTTGATTTGTATGCTTCTGAATCAGTCAGACTATCGCTCTAACAATTTGACTTTAAATGATATGTATAAAAACTTGTTAGTAGTAACTGTTTATTACATGCCAGTATTACAAGTCATTCTTGACATGCATTTGGCACTTAACGAGTGTTCATTTTGCAATCCAGTGTTTATTTCAGTACTCACCTTAAGTTGTTTCATTTGCAGCTGAAGATGTTTGACTTCAGTCTGAAACTCCTCCAGTTCCTCACTGCTGTAGCTGCACTCTGACTCACAGGTCTGAAACAGAGAGGGACACGGTGAAAACAGCTCTTTCTTGAGTGTGTGACCCTGCCTCTGTGATCTGAAAAGAACATCGAAACCAGGACCATTTCAGTGCTCATGCATCGATGTGAGACATATCCAAAGGTGCAGGGCACAGAACAGGCAAACTCTTACAATTGAAGCATTTAAGGGCTTAAAAGACAGCTTTGATAACTCTCATGAGCAGCCGAAAAGCTCCTTTAAGGACACAAAGTAAATCTCCCGACATTCCGCTGAAGTTTAGCCCCAATCAAAGTCAAGTGCTCCATTACTAAATCCTGCGGGTCTACTTACTGGGGAATGAAAGGCAGAGGTGTCCATCAAACTGGCTGCTTCCTGATAGGAGAACATGAAGGGACCCTGTCCCAGTCCCGCCTCCTCCAGCTTCTCCTGATAAATGCTGCGGGTGGCTTCCACAAAGTCTTGTCAAGAAAACAGAGCCGTAGTTAGAAGTAGTCAAGAACAATACTCAAAATATAGTAAAAGCATGTAAGAAATTATAGCATCAAAACCATCAAGACCTCTGTTATGTAGATTTGAAATTATGTGGTCAACATTTGCTTGCTAAACTTCTTCTGTCACTCTATCTATCCAGAAATCAATCTTCATAACAAGAAAAAAGAGTGTCTAGAGGGAATGTTTATGTTCAGGTGTCCTTGCACAGCTAAAGTACAAGAAACCAGGCAGAGCTCTTGCTCCACTGCAAGCACTTTTGATCAGGATTTGCTGCGGAGGAGCGTAACTCCCTGTCATGAGCAACCTGGAAATACACCTAGCTTTCTAATTTCATACTGAATCCAAATATTTTCCCCCATGACAATCTGTCAAAGGGTTTCAAAGTGTAAACCTAAGCTCAATATCCAAATATGGATGATTATTTCCTTTTCAAAATGGCTATTTCCACCAATGTTAAACTGATACACCGGTTACTCACTAGCATCCGAGCAATATGTGCGAGAGAGATTAACATCACATTGTCTTGGTCATTTTGGTAATGTTGAATTATGCTAAATTTGCATGCTAAACCAACCACACTTTCCTTTTATTTATTTGTTTTGTCATACTAAGGACTGTGCTAAAGAAGGCTTGATCCTCCTGAAGGACAAAAAACAAGTTGTTGGCCTATAAATATGAAGATACATTTCTGGTGAAATGTAAAATGGCAACCTCTGAATTGGTGAAAACCATTAACATTACATGAGCAGTTAAACTGAATACCCCACTCATTCAAGGATGTTTGCACTATGAACTATGTGATTTTCTGAAAAGGGAATGTAAGTGAAAATGAGTAATTATTTCCTTCATCTAGTTGACTGGCTGAAGATCATGTTATGCAGCTGCAGCATAAAGGTGTAAAGCATGTTTCTGTACCTCCATACGACACCGTTCCCTGAGGGTCTGTAGTGAGACTCTCTCTGAGCTGCCGTCTCTTCTCATCTGTTAGATCCAAACCCAGGTACGACAGAGCCTGCAAAATGACCAAACTGTCAAAAACCTCCATCATTACAGTGCTTCTGACCTATTCAATCACATCCTGCAGTTCTCCTATTCTAAAAGGCATTATTTTAATTAATTATTTACATATTTCTATTATGTTATATATTACAAAACTAGTTTGAATATATTGCTCAGAGCAAATGTTTCTCTTGAAAAAAAAAAACTACTTGAACAAAAGGTGCTTAAAGGGGACATATGACTTGCTAAAAAGAACATTATTTGTGTATTTGGTGTAATGAAATGTGTTTATGCTTTTTAAGGTTCAAAAACACATTATTTCCTTCATATTGTTTCTGGTCTATGCCCCGCCCTCTGAAACGTGGGGATTTTACAAAGCTCATCTGAAAAGCGAGGTGTGCTCTGATTGGCCAGCTATCCAGTGTGTTGTGATTAGCCGAATACCTCAAGCGTGTAACGGAAATGTTATGCCACTTTACATATTGTGTTGCCCTGTCCGGTCCAGAGCGACGAAACATAAACATAAAACCCCTTTATAAATGTGATATAAACATGATTTCTAGTCGTGTCCTCTTTTGGAAGGCCAAACAAAGTGGTTTTGCTTTCTCAACAAAATTGTTTCACAAACCGCGGCCTTGAGTGAGCGCAGGCCGAGGCCTAGAGTGATATAACGAAGGACCATCCGTTGGGCTTGAGGCAACCACATGTGACGACCCCGGGCTGGTCTCCACTTCATCCAAGATAAAAGCTGATCCGGAAATCCACAGTGCAAAGTCGATGTATTTCCTCAGCGACCAGCATGGATCAGCTCCAGGCATGACGAAGCAGATATGGTCCTCTTTTGGAAGGCCAAACAAAGTACTTTCGCTGTCACGGTGTAACACATTGCGTCTAAGCGGCATGAAGTCATCAACAACTATACTACAATGAGAATAAAAGGTACACCTTCTTTCTTTGCGTGAACATCTGGGCGGCGTTATGCAAATCTTCTCACATAGTGATGTAGAGACGTGGGGGCGTGTTAGAATGAGCCATTTTAGGGGTGTGTGGATGATTCTTAGCTTTAATAAAGAATATCTCTTTGGATTTGAGACTTTAGTCTTTGCAACTTCACAGATCTTTTTTATGCACCAAGAGCTTGTAACACTCCAAAGAGAAAAAAAAAAAAAAAAAATCATACAACCCCTTTGAAAGTGCTGACTGATGACTATGATTGTTTTTTTGACTGCACAGCATCCAAGCCAAGTTTGAAAAGAGTGTTACAGCTATGAGCTATGTGCACAAGAGGGCAGTGTGGTAACAGAGGTCAAGACACTGGCGTACAATAAATCCAGGCTTATGGTCCATAAGAGTTCAAAAGGCATTAATAAAGCTAATCAGACTAAGTTCAAACCTTCAATCTGATACTGCCACAAAAGTAAGACACACCGATCAAACACCACTGGCAAGAAAACTGTCCCCTTACAGATAAAACATCTACATCTACTACTGCAGAACAGCAGAATAAACAGCATGATGTCACATTGAAACTTTGGACCATGTCAAATACCTTTTTGTGTATCACTTAATATCATGTTCATTGTGCCTTTAGTCCACATTTAAGTGCTCTTGTCCAGTGAGACCTGATCCTATTAATGAGCTGGTAGATTAGGGTCAGCCTCGGGATCAGCAGGATTAAATTAAATCTCTGCTAAACAACTGCACCATAACAAAGAGGAGAGATGGAGATGTATGAGGAAAATGAGACTGAGATATGATAGTCTTCATAAGTACTCTGTCAGTTACTTCGCACAGAGATACAGGCTCCTTCTGAAGTCACTGGTACAGATTTCAGTGGGGATTAACCCTTTAAATTCTCCCTTATGTTTTCTGAACTGCTGGATCCAATCCTGCCATTACTAAAAATACAGGTACAAGAACATGCCACTTAAATAATGCAAAACAATTTAGGGAATTAACTTTTTATTTTTCTCAATAAAAAATGTACATCTAAATTAACAGTATTTATTTTAAATTATTGTTCTTAAAGGGGTAGCTCACCCAAAAATGATAGTTATGTCATTAAAGCTGCAGTCGGTAACTTTTGACGCTCTAGCGGTTAATAAACAGAACTGCTTGCGTCTTGCAGAAGAACATTGTAGCCGGAACTACTTCTCTCTGTTTATGTCTATGAAGAATCACAAAGGTACTGGGTTACTCCGCCGCGGTGCCCCGAAGCAATCTAAAATAGTCCGAATATAAACACTTATTATAGGTGTACCCTAGTGATTCAGGACAAGCTAAAAACACGGTTTGGAAAATGGATTCATGGTGTACTCGCTTATTATTAGGGATGGGTATCGTTAAGGTTTTAATGGTATTACTACTCTTACCGATACTGCTTAACGGTCCGGTACTTTAACGGTATTCTTATCGGTACTTTGTGTTGTGTTAGGCAGTCGAAAACTTTGCATTTCTCTATCTGCACATAATGCACTTTTGAAAGATGCTGTATGTTTCCGCTCTTACATGCAAAAATTTTGTTGCACTTATGACAACCAACATTATCTGCATCCACTCTAGTGAAGTATAACCACACTTTGGAACGTTTTGCCATCGTCACTCTTTGTATTAAGCAGGTGTTTTTGTACTGTAAGGGGCCGTTTGCAAATCGCGCCTAAAAACGCTTGGAAAATGCTAGGCACGCTGCTTTCTGATTTTTTTTCCCCAAAGCCTTTGGGCACTTGCTCTCCTGAGGAGTCTGCCGTTGCTAAGCAACCATGACCTGATCTCTCCATGAAAACGCGGAAATTTCAGCAATGGATGAATGGATTTGCAGCACTAAAAACTGCTTGCAGTAGCACTTCTACTAAATGAATTAAAAAATCCACATACAGCTATCAGCTGTTCCTTCATCTTGGCTGAGCTTCAACGTTTTTACAGAAAAGGTGAGGAAGTTACATGACCTGCGGTGCGCTTGCGGCATTCTGAAAATTTGAGATGTTTTTTACTCGATGCAGTGCGGACGCCATGCCTGGAAAAAACAAGGTCGTCGGACCGTGTGCGCGTCGCGAACGCGTCGCTTCCATTATGAGCGCATACCGCGCACCTGCATTTGAAATAACAAACTTGAGCGTGCAAAAGACGCGATATGTGAACAGCCCCTTCGCGTGTGTGTGCGCTGCGCTCGTTCTTGTTGTGTGTGTGTGTGTGTGACTGACGCATGAGCGATCTCGCAGATTTCACAGACAAACGTCTTAAAAATATTGCAAATTAGAAATGTTTGGTAAGATAAAATTTGCACGATAACATCATTAAGCAAATCTCTTCGCCATCGTCACTCTTTATTACTAAGCGGGAGTTTTCATACTGTTATGTCTGTGCGTGTGCCGCGCTCGTTGTGGTGTGTGTGTGTGTGACTGACAGACAGCATCCGCGGCGCGCATGAGCGATCTCGCAGATGTCACAGACAAACGTCTTAATATGATCGCACATTAGAAATGTTTGGTGAGATAAAATGTGCACGATAACATTATTAAGCAAAAATACATAGTACATTATTTTTTCCCCCTCCAGTACCGAAAGCAGAACCGATACCGTCAGATCTTACTGATACTACGGTCTTTCATAATTTAGCCCTGGGGCCAGTTTAATACCGGGTTTCGGTACCCATCCCTACTTATTATATATATATTGTAAATTTTGATCAGAAAAAAAGTTACGGACCGCAGCTCTGATTGGTTGTTTCTTACCGGGAGTGGAGTATTTCTGCAAATGGCAATAGGACCACTGGGAGGAGCCAAAGGAGCTTGATTTTTCATATTCTACTGTCAGGACATAATGACAGGTTTAACAAATATGTAAAATTAGATTTAGTCTGAGAGCTTTCTGTCCCTCCATTGAAACTATGTGAACGATATACTGTCCATGTCCAGAAAGCGTTGCCTTCTCTTCCGGGTCTGTTGTGAGCGCGTTCACAACACTGACGCAGCTGACGTGTTATCTTTGTTATTGGGCGCACCAGAAAACACGTCAGCAGTGTCATACGTCAGCAATGCCGTGAACTCTCTCACAATAGAAACGGAAGAGAAGACAATGCTGAATAAAGTCGTAATTTTTGTTATTTTTGGATCAAAATGTATTTCTGATGCTTCAACAAATTCTAACGGACCCTCTGATGTCACATGGACTACTTTGATGATGTTCTTCTTATCTTTCTGGACATGGACAGTATACCGTTCACACAGTTTCAATGGAGGGACAGAAAGCTCTCGGACTAAATCTAAAATATCTTAAACTTTGTTACAAAGATAAATGGAAGTCTTACTGGTTTGGAACAACATGAGGGTAAGTTATTAATGACATAATTTTCATTGTTGGGTGAACTAATCCTTTAAATGTAAAAAAAAATGATTTAAAGACGATAAAAAACTGATTTATTTTAGCGGGTTGTCTCATGGGGCCACCAGGTTAATATCACATGACTAGTATACTACTCATTTTATTCAAACTTTCTCTCACAGATATAAACTGTTGATATAAAATCCAGTAATTCAATTTTGTAACACTATCCAGCACAGTGGTTCTCAACCGAGCATCAACATGACTAAAAAAGTATATGCCATAAGTAAATTAATAATTATTTTTAATAATAAAATTTTAATCTAAATGAAAAAATGCTAAAAAGAAAATAAGATTTATTTTTTATAAGATAATAGAATCCAATATATATATAAATATATTAATCAAAGTTGTCCTAACTTTTTGGTGAACGGTTTTGATCCACCTCAAATGTTGGCTAGTGTATATTTTTCCCCCTGAATAACTTTACTTGAACAACATACAGCCACAAAATGAAAAAATGAAATCACAAAATGAATTACCTTAATATATGTTAATTAGTTCAATACTCAATAGTCTATTCCATTCTGTTAATAAAAATAAAAAAAATAAAAAAAACAAGCAGCTTTGTCACAATTACAGCAGAAATTCTAGAAATAGTCTTTATCAGCGTGTCGTTGAATATTTTGTTGGGGAACAAGGGGCCTTCAGGTTAAAAAGGTTGATAACCACTGATCTAGCTAGCTAACAAAATTGCAAAAAATTATTTTTGATAATCTTAGAGAGCATGTGGAAAATTTTAACAGATTTAAATTAAAGCTACAAAAATGTGCACATTTTTATGTCTTAAAATGTAATATGTAACATTTATCAAACATTACATGCTAAAAAAATAAAAAAGCAATTTTTGTGTGAGGTCAGTGAAAATATTATCGGTTTAGTCAGCAGAAGAAAAAAAACTTAGTTTCGTCCTATTTTATAAGTCAAACATAAACTTACCATGCACAGCTCCCGACTGCTGCGAATGTTTCATAAAGTAAAAGCATCACTCATTGTACACATGCAAAACTGTTTGTATAAACTAAACCAGGCTTACCAGATCGAGCTTCTCTGATTTGAGCCGTATGTGGGGGTCCAGCGAGATCTTGGGTTTGGAAACAGTGGCTTGTCTCTGTGCGGCAGAGGCTGAGGGGGAAAGTGGGACAGTCATTCACCTACTTTAAGAGTCATACTCACATTAGAGCAATTAGTGGTGAACGCTAAAGTTAGCTGCACTGGAAAACCTGGCCTTTGGAAAACTATTTTATTTTTTATTTTCTGGGAGCTCAAATGAATGGGTATTATATTAATACAATAAAGATTATGAACTGTGTGAGGGAATTGAATCGAGGGGGCGAGAGAGAAAGCGATGGAGAAAGAGAGGTATTAACACCAGTGCTTTCAGTGGCATGTGTATTGTTAAGCAACGCTCGCTATAAGAGCTATGAGATGATCACCCCCACCCTGGGGACACACTCCTGCAGGGGATTTAGCTGCCTTCTGATGCTCATGATTGACAGCTTGAGCTCAGACACGTCAGACTCAGACAGGTCCCAGCAGGAGCTCGCTTAGGAAGAGTGGATTTAACAGGTGGTACTGATGGGACACAATCCAGATTAATAATGCTTCTATCAGTTCAGCCAGAATTACAAACATGTAGAAAGGCAGCATAACTATTTGTTAAAGGGTTACCTTACAAAAATGTAATAACTTACTCGCCTTCATGTTGAAATTTGAAGAAAGTCCTAGCCACTGTTTTCATTATAATAAAAAGAGAATGGGGACTCATTCTATCAAGCTCCAACAGCACAAAAAAAAAAAAAACATTAAAAGTGTAACTGAGAGCTATATTCCCAGTGATTTCAAATTAAATACGGCAAAATTAAACTGACATGGCGTTTTGTCATGATGACTTCTGTAGTCCATTTCAGAGCATTATGGAGGGATGATACAAAATATTATCTATGAAAAATTATTTGAATTTCAGACTGTTTCTCACACGAAGCTATTATGACTTCTGAAAACCTGGAAAATAGTACATGATTAATTCATACAGACCAAAACTTTAATGGTGCTTTTTTGCAATTTTTAGTAGTTGACAGCCCCAGTCCCCATTCACTTTTATTATATGGAAAAGAACAGCCTAGATATTCTTGAAAAGTTCTCTTTTGGTTTTCATTGCTATTTGCGTCATGAAATGAGTATATGATGACAAAATGTTTATTTAAAAAAATACAAATAAAACAATCATTAAATCCAAAGGCCGAGATCAAAATCTGACACATAAGCACTTATAAATCTATTTATAATAATACTGTCATGTTTAACCTACACAAAACTGTCACTGGGGTAGTCCCATTTCAAAAGGTACAAAAAGAAATACTTTAGGTTATAATATGTACTAATATTAGGGGTTAATAAGGTGTACCTTTTAGCTTTTGTATCTTGACCCAGTGACAGCTTTGAACCAGTTTTTTTCCAAAAGAGAGTATTGTAATACATTACTTTATCTGAAATATTCAGCTTTTATATTAGGGTGCAAACCTCACTCTTCCATGCCGAGCAGAATTCTACAACAATCTCTTCATCTCTACAAATCACAATGATTAAAGAATGACAAGGAACGAGGATAAGCATGTCTCGGAGTCCAAACGCATCTCTTTCTTTCTAGGAAGGACACCCAGAAGGGCTTTTGCAGGATTACAGCACCTATTTAATTCAGATAAGACGGATCTTCCTTATTCTTATAAGATTTTATCAGCTAGTCTGGATAAATAGATAATTAAGCACTATACACTTTATAGATGTCACAAATGATTAGAACGCTATGCCTGTAAACACAACAACATCCAGAGTTCAAGGGCGAGCCAGGCATGTTTACATCCGGTCCAGAGTAACCTTAGGCTCTGGGTCAGAGAAAGCCTGATGGAAGAGGTGCACAGTGCACATCCAGTTTGGAGACTGGACACTAAAGCCACACTTGAAAAAGTTTGAATGTCAATGCTTTAAATTACACTTTACAAAAACAGTAATAATGAGTTCACTGAAAAAAAAACAATGAATATAATTAATATTAATTATTAATATTTATAATTAGGTTTTTGAACTTTACCCAATGGCAATTTTTAATTTGAATTATTAATATTTACAATTAGATTTTTGAACTTTATCCACTGGCAATTTACTTTTTTAAAGCATAAATCTTTATCAGTAATGTTAGATTTGCACTTTTTAAAAAAGCCAATAGGATAAGACAAATGCTGTTTGTTTTGGTTCAGTAAGCTAGTCTCTCATCAAGGCTGTATTTATTTGATAAAAAAATAAAAAATAAAAATGTATTTATTCATTTCTATTTTAATTTATTTTAAAGACAGATTTTGTTTTAAAAGTGCACATTTAAAACAAATAACGTTTGGGTTTTAAATTATAAAACAATTAAACATTGTTAGGAAAACGATTTCAGCGTCTGGAAAAGTGACTTGACACGTCAACATCGACTCAGACTGCTTCAGAGTATCTAAGAGCATAAAATACACTTAAGTGGCTTTCTCTGTTTGGCTTCTTTAACCATTTATCAATCCCGTTTTGTGCCCCAAGAAAGGATTACACACTATGCACAGCAAACCAATCTGTACTAAACAGCTACCCAGCTGCTAAGATAAGAGCACTATCTGACTCAACATGAAAGACGCCTTCCTTTCTTATTTTGGTACGTCTTCTAGAAGTTGATTGTGTAATTTAAACACCTCACATACATGCCCGACCCCTGGAGCACCGAGAGATTATTTTGCAAGTGGCCGTTGATTAAACTCCAAACCCTGCTACTGACTAATCCCCAAACTTTCTCTCTGAAAATAAATAATTGCTTTGCTAGAAATCCTGTTTCTCTGAATGACGGTTCATTTTAGATGCAGTCTGTAAGGTACATTACCTCAAAGAGAGCAAGTACTTTCTGTTTCCATGAACCTGCACCTGCACACCTCTAATATTTTCCCCTCTTAGTCTGTAACCATGAAAGATTTGAAAGTATGTCCTTTACTAATTTGCTAAATATCTCTATCTATATATATAATATAGAGATATTTTTCTGTTTATAAAAAAATGCATTAAAAACATTATGTAGTTTGATAGAAAGGCACAAAGACCACAGAATCTTGTGATTACTTTGCACAAAATGTACTCATTTTAAAGGTTATGAAATTAGAGTAAAAGTAAACTATCTGTAAAGCTTATTAAGATTTAAGAGTTAAGGGGGTTGGAGCTATGAATCCACCTTCGTGACATGTACCTGAAACCTGTATCTCTGGAGGGCAGATATCTAGGGAGGATGAAAGCACTGGAGCTGCTTCCTCTCGTTGCATCTATGAGAAGAAAATTATTAAGCACTGCTTGGTAAAAGGACCATAACAAGTGTGTGTATTATGTAAGCCACAAGACTCTCTTGTTGTTGAAATGCCAACGACGTGACATGATCTGTACACTAGTAAACACTCACCTCAGGAGATCGGACATGAACCTTTAACCGGCTGAAGTTGCATCCGTTCCCAACCCCCCTCTGAACTGATGGGCTGTTGGAGAAAGGTCCTTTTCCTGGTATGAAGGCAATATCCACCACTGGTTCTTGACTTCAACGACAAAGAACAGTACATTATGTAAAAGAAAGTAGAAAAATACTGATTAATTGTTAAACATTGATCAAAAGACATAAAGCTACATTGAACATTATTACCTGAATTTGACTTTGTTGAGCACACCTTTGGCCTCCTCATACGTGACTCCTATCAATGACTCCTTGTTAATGGCGATGAGCTGATCTCCGGGTCTGAGCCGTCCATCCTATAAGGCCAAAGGAATGAAAATCCTTACTAAATGTTGCTGATCAGACACAAATCATGGCAGACATTCAGTATGAGAAAGCTATGCCAACAGGATCAGCAGGAATATAAGTCACTGTATACTCATCAGCAGGTGGAGACCTCTCTCGTGTCGCAGAGGACACCACTACAGCAACTCTATTCCTTCAGACACACCAGAGTCACTAAAACTACACAACTGTTCAATCCGCTCCCTAGGGGTTTAGGAATGCACAATATAATATCAGTATTGACCAAAAAATACAAATAAATAGCTGGTCAACCTATAACACCATTAAAATCATTTTTATTTAGATTTAAGAAATATTTATTTTTTTTCTTTTTATGTTGAAAGCAGTTGTACTGCTTGTACCTATTTTCTGTAGGCAAAATACTGATTAAGAAAATGATTCTTGCCGTTCTAAAACATAAGCAACAATAAAAGTGATTCTTCTTTTTGGAGACAATGCTAACATGCAAGTAAATGCTAAATTAAGGACTAGACAAAACAAAACAAAATGGAAAAAAATCCACTAAATGGCCAAAAACATAGTTTATCTCAGATAGCTCTGATTTCTGATCATTGATTCTGGTTAAAGAATTCAAAATGGACATGGGATCTTATACAGGTGTCACAGATGGCCATCAGTCTGACACTGAAAATCTAAGTGATATTGAATATCTGCGTTTCAGCACAATAGTCCTGTAGGTGAATGCTAGAGTTTTATATTCCACAGGGAGGGTGATGCCCTGGATGGCCTTCTGTACACCTGACCTCTGCAGTCTGCTGTGACAGCACTGTCCGTCCACAGAACAGCCCGGGCAGAGCCTTAAACCTATTTTGTCTATCAGGAAAAGCACTCAAGCCAATGTAAAGAAGGGAATAAATTGCTCAGACAGTTTCCAGGAGATCTCTACCTGCTTAAGACGAAACCTTTGCACAGGCTCAGGCTATAACGCAGTAGTCTGACATTCTAGGATGTCATCCTCACATTAATCCTGACCGCCTCTGCGATAAAGATGGCTAAATGTGTAAGAGCTTAATGGAAAGGTGTAAAGAGCTGAGTGATCCTTGCTTTGGGGGAGAAGATTCTTGGAGGTTTATAATCTTCTCCAGCACTTCCTCGAATTGTATGACTTATCCCACTCATTACGTCCATTGACCTCTCTGTTTCTCTGTCTCATTTAATCAAAGAATAAAGACAAATGATAATGCTTACATCTCTATATATGAGCTGTCCGCACAACCTCACCTCCAATTCAAAATGTTAAAACACAATAAACCAGTGGTTCTCAAACCAGTGGGCTTCAGTAAACTTCCAAGTTTACCCAGGCAGGTTATGCACAAATAAATGCACACACCACTCATTAAAGAGTCCCACTCTCTCACCCGATGACAATCTCCTCCAGACAGCACTTCCTGGATGAAAACTGCAGGGCCATCAGGTCTGTTGGAGCCACCGCCAATGGTAATACCCAGACTGCAGGAGCGAGCGACGGATATCAGCTGAATCACCCCTTCACCTGGGTGACTGAAACTCAGTATTAATAGAATGAACTGCCGGTCAAAATAGTTAAACAATTCAGAAAGCAGACACAACTAAATCATTGTTTTCCATTGTTTTACCTTAGGGAGCGTAGCAAGGGTCCTGTGTTGTTGTAGTTACTCTGAGAGCCAGCGGGACTAAGCAATAGAGGACTCTGAGAGCTGGATGAAGACCCTGATGATGTGCTGTCCAAGTATCTGCCTGCTTTAGCACAAGAAGATGCATAAAGACGTGAGAGAAAAATTAATGATCACAATGCCTTATATCAAACTTGACATAATACTATGTAGATTTAAGAGCCACCAGAGAGCAGTGACACAATCCATCAATTTATCTGAAAAATAACAGTGGTTTCAGTAATATAAGAACAAGAGTTAGTGTATCCAAATTAACTAAAAATAAATATGCAAAACCTTTGCTTGTTATAGCTACCATTCAAAAGTTTTAGGTCAAAAAGGTTTTTCATTTATTTAGATATTTTTAAAGAAATTAATACTTTTATTCAGCACGAGGATGCACTAAATTTATCAAAGATTACAATAATCTAATGTATAATAATATCAGATTTTCTATTTCAATTAAATGCTGTTATTTTTTACTTGCTATTCATCAAAGAATCCTGAAAAAATAGTGTCAGTTTCCATAATAATATAAAGCAGCACACCTGCTTTCAACATTGATAATATAAGGAATATTTCGTGAGCTTTACTATCAAATGTATAAATTACATTTTAATGGAAAACAGAAAACAGAATGAATGATAGTGTATATAAAAAGGTTTGCTGAAATCAAGAGAAGCTCTCATGGTCATTAAAAGTCATGAGTTTAAAGTTTGCAAACTAAACTTTGTGGTATTGTCAAAGAAAATGTCCAGACAAATACTTCAGACCAAAGCTCTTATACTTCGGTCTCATTTGCACTTTTAAATTAAAGACTCAAATGAAACTATTTGCTGTGCTTAAAGCAAGTTCCATCATTAGAATTTTCTACACTGAGGGGAGAGCAGGGATCAGACACGATGAGCACACGCTCCGCTCTCAACAGCTTTTCTGTGGAGTGTCTTTCCTCCGGCAGAAACAGATGTTCAGAATTGCATAATAGACAAATGGGCTGTCTTAAGCCATTTTCAAGGGCTGATTTGTTTCTCCCCTAAACATTATAATTATAATTGACTTGAGTCATTTAAAAAAGAGATTGCTTTAAAAAAGAAGATTGCTTTTTGAAAACAAAGTTCGTATTTACATATATTTTTTTCATTCATATTTGAGAAAGACTAAAACTGTAAACATTAAAAAGAGATAATGAAGAAGAGCTTTCTCCCTCTCCTCTTCCTGTTTATTAGCCAGCTGTGAGGATCATATTGCATGAATCAGCATTTCATAACCTTTGTTATGTCGGGGAGGTAGTGAGGTTAGGAAAGAGATATTCTAGCACACCTGCGCACAGAAATGAAAGAATTTACAGAAGGGAATACTATGCCTTTAAAATGTGTGTTTCTTGTACTATAAACTAGACAATGACTGAGAAATAGACACGTACTATGCTGAATAGGTGAATTCCTGGTAGATCCTGTGCTGCCATTTGAGCCGTATTTTTCAAGGAGCTCTGCAAATTCTCGCCTACATACAGACAAAAGTGGAAATAAAAATATTGTAACCAACCAAGAAAATAAAATGAAACCTTCAATAACATCATATGAAAATAACCCAAATACCTTTATATTTTTTAAACCTTTGTTTGTTACTGGAAAACAACTGATCCTACCAAATTATTGTACTGTTACTGAAATATAAAGCAATGTTAATGGATTTCGTGATCAGTCTACTGAGTAAAAATAAACATGCTGAGTTCTCTTTAGTTCCCTTTAGTTGGGCTGGGCGCCGACTAAAGTCTATTTAAATATTCCCTTCCATCTCAGTCCACTTTCCCCTAGACACCTCTTGAGTGTCAAATATAGGTCAACAGAAATGTCCTGTCACTGGACTCAAACCATTTTCAGTTCTGGACATGTGTCCATTACGCACTGGTGCCCAGCCTCAGCCATTGGCATCTTTACCTACATGTAGGTGTCCCTGAGAGGCTAAAAAGACACATGCAAATCTAAGCAGACCTTTGCTTCTTTTAACTACAATGCAAAGTGACGTTGTCGGTTGAGGAGACTATACAAAGACATCCAAGCCTTCAAAAATGACTGTAGACCCATAGATCTCTGCATTCCTTCATACCAGGACCAATTTAGATTTATTCTAAACCCAAAATATCTAGGTGAACTCAAAGTAACAGCTTTCCAAGTATATGATGGAGTGTAAAAACAGCCTTTTCTTCCTTTTCCTCTGTCCTCAGGACCTGTTATCAGTGTGGATTAAAGGGAGGCAGGTCAGACAAGGTTGTGATGCATATGGTAAGAAGCTTGAGAAAAGGCTTGAGCATTTCCTCAATAAACCAACGTCGATATACATACACATTCTAAACCGTCTTCCTCATAAATACACACAAACAAAAAGTCCAGAAATGCTGTGCTCAGTCTTTCGGTCCCTGAAGACTTTAAGGTTGTTGATATGCGTGTGAAGGCAGCGGAGGTCTTTGAATGGAGGCAGAGACGTAATCCCTTCAATGCGCATTGGTTAAGGGCAGAACGCAGATTAAAGCATGGAGACACAAGGACTCATCTCATTATGGCTTAAACTGGGAGTCTGCACGCAACTGAGTTTTTTTTCCTCCATTCATGCAAACTGCTGCCAGTCCAGACCCATGGGACTGAATCTCCTGCCAGTCCGTCCATATATAAAGTTCAAAAGTACACTGCGCTCACGCCACTGATTCTCACAGGAAACACATCTGGGATTCTGCATAATATATGTCTGTTGTGTACCAAACTCTGGACTATCCTTTTATTCTAGCAGCTTACTCACTCACTTGAACTAGATGCTGCATGAGCAGGTGTTATTGCGCTATTCTGTCTAAATCAATAAATAAAAAATGAATTTAGGAAACACAAACATATGTATACTGGAAAACAATTATGTAGAAACAATTTTTGCTCAGAAATTGCTGTTAGATTTCACAAATATTTGCAAAGAAATGGGAAATATCACATTGAATTTAACATGAACATTTAAAAAGACTGAAATTGTATTTTCTTTTAAATTTATTCAAATTTATTTACAACTTCTTAAAATACATTTGTACAGTGTACACTATGAAAAATGGATATTAATTTTGAGACTAAAGGTTACATGTAACTGTTAATTTAGTGGTTAGTTGTGTCTTTAAAGATTAACCTCAAGAGAGCATTCCAGATCATGACAAAATGTAAAAATAAGCGGAATAAGTAAGCATCATTACAAACACTAAGAATATACAATATTATAATCAAGTTTGAGGTCAGTGTAGTTTTCTTTAAGAAATGTATACTTTATTCATCAAAGACGCATTAAAAAGATAAAACTTGACAGTAACGCTGTTATAATGTTTCCAAAGATTTCTATTTCAAATAAATGAAAAAATTGTTTATAAAGTGTCCAGAATCATAGCGTTTTAGTTTCTTCAGGAAATCAACCTGTGAATGGCTTCTTTATAAATTGTATGTGTATATTAAACTAGAATAGGAAAAAATTCTCATTTCACACTGGCATGAAAAATGTGGGGGAAATGAGAGAAGCATAAATGTTTATGCCTGAAAAAAAATAAATGCTAATTACTTAACTCTTCCCCCGCCAGTATTTTTTTTAAGTTGCCAGCCACTGCCAGCGATTTTGATGATTTTCACAAAAATTTGATGTCCTCCAGCATATTTCTCCGTCCTGTTTTTGTTCGTGAGGTTTTGCACTCGTTCAGAAGATGTGTAATAGCTCCCCCGAGTGTATAACAGTGAAAACACTAAAAGCCGTCAATGGCAGGAAAAATCGTCAATGGCAGGAAAGTGTTTTCTTTTAAAAGACGAAATAACGAAAGAGTAAATAAAAAAACAATAGACCTAATTTAAGTAAAGTTTTAAAAATTGAAAATGTCACTAGCATTTTTTTCGAAGCAGGAATGTTGTTTTTCCATTGATAGTTTTTTCTAGTGAGTGAAGTTAACAGTGGAGAGGCAGTATGGGAGCCCTGAGGGCCCAAAGTTTATCTTTGAATAGCACGCCAAGAGACTCACATGCACTGCCAACAATCGGGCAGATCTAGTTTTTGAACAAAATTATTCATCTTTCATTGAACTATTTAACATGTTTTCTAAGGGGTGGACATTCAAATGAAGGATGCTCAGGTCAGACATTCACAGATCAGTATCAGTGGATCAGAGTGTTTAAGAGATGGCAAGTGTTTGGTTAAATGTCACTGTGACCGGCTGGCGATGAAAGGGACAATAAGAAGTCAGAAAAAAATAAGGCAACTCTTTGGTTTGCTTAAAAGGTTAAAACTTTATTAAATAATTATGAATTTTGTAAATATTTTTAACATACACACACTACTGTTAAACAATTCGGGATCTGTCAGATTTTTTACTGCTCTCCGAGCTCTTTCATGCTCACCAAGCCTGAAGTTATTGGATCCAAAATACAGTAAAAACAGTAATATTAGTAAATATTATTTTCTACAATTAAAAATAAATGTTTTTCATTTTTTATTTTAAAATGCAATTTATTCTTGTCATGACAAAGTTGACATCAGCCATTACTCCAGTCTTCAATGTCACATGATCCTTCAGAAATCATTCTAATGTGCTGATTAGCTGCTCATGGAAAGCATCCTTGTTGAATAAATGTATTAATTTCTTTAAAAAAAAATTGCTGACCTCAAACTTTTAAATGGTAGTGTATATTTTATAATTTTGGCTATTGTGCTCAATGTGCTTTGATAATTTAATGTTCAAACTTTTTTTGTTTGTTTGTTTTTTGCTTTGGAAGCTGCTTTTAAAATCAACCATTTTTAATGTGTGAACTGAAATTAAAATCTGTGATCTTCAGAGCTGATGTTCTAATGAATAGATCAGTGGCTTACCTGGCTTCCTCGTCTCTGGCTATGAGAAGGTGCATGTGATTGGTTGAGGATGCTGCTCTAAGAATGTCCACCGCTCTGCAATCAAACAACAATATCATACATTAAGTGTTTTAAAGGTGATAAAAGATTGACAAGTGGCTGGTTTTCAGGTAGAAAGTCAACACAGAGTTCACACAAGCAAAATAGAAAAATAAAAAACCAAGAGAGCAAGGTATGTACCGTTCACTTGTCACGCCAATCAGGCTTTCACCATTCACCTCTAAGATCTGGTCTCCAGGCTCCAGGTTTCCTAATAAAGCATTAATGAAATAAAAACCATAAAGACCATAAATAAAAACCCATGAAATTACTTGATAAATGTATTACTATTACATACTACATAGTATTCTTTACAGTGCATTCACCCAGGACATCAACGTTAACACTCTTCATTTACTTTGAATGGGTGATGTCATGCATTGCCAAATTGAATTGTGGATCCATTGCATCATGCCACTGACAGAAGTTCAAAAACCTCTAACTTTTCAAGTACCAACGTTGTCACTATGACGGTCATGTCAGCACCAAGCTTCTGACACCCTACAGTACGTCAAGCATAGACGCCGATGCCCCACGTGAATGTACCCTTCCAATTATTCTTCATATTTTTTGCCATATAAACCATTCAAACGTTCAGTGGGTACAAAATAAATTAATACTTTTATTCAGCAAGGATGCATTCAATTGATCAAACCTGACAGTAAAAACAAATGAATGCTGTTCTTTTGAACTTTCTATTCATCAAAGAATCCCGAAAAAACGTATCATGGTTCCAAGAAAAATATTAAGCATCACAACTGCTTTGCAACATTGAAAATAATAAGAAATAAACATATTAGAATGATTTCTGAATGATCATGTGACACTGAAGACTGGAGTAATGGCTTTCAACAGTCATCAGCATCATTATTCCTTTAAAGTTTTTTGTATATTAATTTTTTTTTATGTATGTACATTTATAGCACTATACTTTGTATTACGTTACCGTTGCATCAAATTACAAAAAATGAGTTGACGCAAATGCGAGGGTGTTTCTAAGAGCGTCTATGGGAGTGATGGTAAATTTTGACATTGTTCTCACTACTGACTGCCGTTCTGTCAGTCTCTATATTATCCTTTTTTCGAAAGTCATGATAACACTATCACAGAGTTTTTCTTTTGCTATTTGATAAAATGGGTAAGCAAATTTTAAATTAAATAAAGCATAAAAGGCCTCTTTCAACAACATTTAAAAAATCTTACCAACCCCAAACTGTTGAACAGTAATATATGTAGTTATTAAATCTGCAGTACATTAAAGGAGCTAAAAATGAAGAATTTAAGGACTAAGAACATAAAGAGGTAATGCTGATAACCTAAATAAGTGAAATAAATATGTTTGTCATGTCAAGGTAATTGCAAGGTGACGGTGATGTGAACTGCAATGCATCTGACATAATTTAGCGACACCTCATGTGTTTTTCTAAACTGTAGCACTAGAAGAGACAGCATACTGCACTCAGTCTTTTTTTTTTTCTTTTTCTGTAGGGTATATTAACAACACCTCTCTCAAATATAGGTCAAGGTTATGTCTTTTCGACCCCTTCTACCATCACTTCAGATATATCTTGTCAGAACAAATCATTTGCAAAAAGGAACAAGATGTAAATTCTCAAAGGGGTCACCAATGTCCCACTCCCTTCGCTTCAGTCAAATATCAACTTTCCAGTGTCAGATTTTACAGAAAACCTGGATTATAGACACTGTGATTTGTCTTTCCACCAAACCAAAGAAATCAGCCAGGAAGCTTGTTGACTTCTCTGAATAGTGAGCTGACAGCAATCATGTGAGCGGGGCTAAAAACAAGCAAAGCCCCCTCAGAGCGCATGTGCCTATATAAGCTCCCATATACCCCATGCTCAGCAGCAGCAGAATGGGAGGCAGACTCTAATTCCAGTCCGTCAGGGGCATTAACTCTAAGCACAGGGATGACGCTAAACTCCCCCTCACACGTGAGAGACTTAAGCAGAGGTATACGCAGCGAGACAGACAATCTGTTTTACAGAAATGTAAACAGCTGCACTGACACAGTTTCCTTTCTCAATGTGTGTTTCAATTTCGCAGGTTCAATTTATGTGGCTATTCTACATTATTGATAGATTTCAGTGTAAATGTAAAGTTTATATCTAATAAAGTAGTTGCTTTGACTGATAATAACAAGACTGATTCGTTTTGTTTATTAGCAAAAACTGCTGAATATATGTGGATCAAAGCAATTTAATTAAACTCTTTTTTGAGAAAACTTACCATCACTGGAAGCAATGCCACCAGGTAAGATCCTCTTCACATAAACGCCATATTCCTCTCCTGTTAGTTCTTTCACACCACCGATCACTTTGATTCCTAAAGAGGAGACAAAGCATGCTTCACTCAATGTAAGATATTATTCTTCCATGCTTTTGTTTAGTTGTTGATATTGTATTTTTCATTCAAATAAATTAAAGCAAAACACAGAAACCATATCGCAGTTCTTTACAACAGGCTGCATGACCATTTTCATTGCCAAATGAATGCTACTACATCGCCAGTATGCACTTACAATTTGATCACATGTGACTGTGAAATGAGAGATCTGAACATTCACTACTGTTTCCTGTCAAAACAGACTGTGATTCAGCCTTTTTCTATCTAAACAAGAGGAAATAAAGCATACTTATGATGTTTACCATGAACAATAGACAGCTTGACCTGATGCCTGCTGAAAGAGCTTCAACTCTAAATTGTTACAATTTAGAACCCCCCCCCCCCCCCAAAAAAAAAAAAACATTCAGGATTTAATGTACTTTGTGCTATGTGTAATGTGTAGATTGTGACATACACTATCATTCAAAAGTTCATAATGGGAGACAATATGATTAAAAAAGAGAAATAAATTAATGCTTTTATTCAGCAAAGACGCAAACAATTCAATTTATTAAAGGTGACAGTAAAAATATTTATGATGTTACTAAAGATTGGTATTTGTAATAAATGCAGTTGTTTTGTAAATGTTATTCATAAAAAATCATATGGTTTCCACAAAAGAATTAAGCAGCATTACAATTGTTTTCAGCTTTGATAATAATGAGAAACATTTCTTATAATTTCTTATTCTTATCTGCATATTAGAATAATTTCTTAAGGATCATGTGACACTAAAGACTGGAGTAACATATCACACGAATAAATGATGTTTAAAATTATGTTAAAATAAAAACCTTCTAATACAATACTGTTTTTACTTTACCCTAAAACATCTGAATGGGTAGTTATAGTATTATAGTATTAGTCACTTTGGTTAGGAAACTAATGTAAATAAGATAAATACTGCACCCGAGCTGCTGAAGGTGTGTTCCCATTTGTGTCTGATTTCAATTCTGATAACAGAGGACTTAAACAGCTTATGTTCAATTGAGTCTCGCTAAAGTGAGGATTTACAGCTGACTTGGGTCAGTATTACTTTTAAGTATCACACACATAGGACTTCCAGAGCTTCAGGTATATGCCGTGAGATTTGCATCCCCCCGACGTCATCAAGCAGAGTGAAATGAGTTTATTGGATTTCAGGGGGCCACAGCAACTCCGTAAAGCTTCAGTAAATCTCCCTGCGTGGTGACAGAATGATCTTCTTCCCGTGATGTAAACTCTGTGCTGCACTGAATCGATTACTAAGTTCGTTAAACACACAATCCTGTTTCACTTCATGAGGTTAAGGGTATTGAGGTTAAAAAAGTATCTTTACAGAAAGTTTTACATCGACCAAAAATGAACAGTACCTTTGAAATACATTTTAAAATCACGTGCACTCACGTGAGATGAAGTTAGTCAGACCAGCAGCCTAATAAAAACTCACATATTGCATGTGGAGATTGCTATGTTGTGATCACATGACCAGCTAAAAACAATGCACTTTATCTCAATAACCTCTCTATACTGGAAACTTTCTCTCACAGAATAAAATGAACTACGTCTGACGGCAAATAGCATCAAGCTTTTGCACAATGCTGCATCCACACCACTACGTGTTGTTTTAAAAACAAGACGAGTCCAGAACAACATAAAAAAAACAACGAGTTGTGACAAAATGGAAGTAGCGACAGAGCATTTCTTCCATATTGTGTCTTACGTCCGAGTTAAACATATGCATAAATTAATTTGTTCACCGTAAGAGCAATAACATGTCACAAAAAAATAGATAAACTTATGGCACATCTAAAAAAAAATAATACTGAATAAATTAATTGTCTAGATGCCGATGTGAAAGAATGGCAGATCCTTTATTTGAGAGAGCAACTGCAAATCAGTGTTGTCAGGCCATTAATTGTTGAAACAACAGGAACAAGCTTAGACGCCAACAAAACATGAAAGCCTTTAATGAGATGAGCATCTTTCACACCCAAACCTGTGGAAGATTCATTTGCAGACAGATCAGAAGCATAATACATGCTAAAAGACACTTCCCTTGATGGACAGTACAGATGATTTAGATTAGCTTTTGGTTTAGACACACATGGAATAATAAATATCCTCTTTTTGCTTCAGGCTTATCTGGTATTAATAGACAGACGATGTATTGGCACTAATTGAGTTTTGATATGGCATTGCACATTAATAGATTCACTTCAAGATAAATCTTGAAAACACTTTTTCAAGATTTATCTTCCACGGAAAGGATGTTCTGAACTAAACTCAAACTCAGAAAATTTCATAGAACTCAAAAATAAATGCAAAGTAAGGACTGTGTCCTGGAAAAACCCTTGAATGCTTATGACAGTGTCACACTTAAGTCTGTACATGATAGCACTGCAAATATGTGTTGTAAAATATTACATTTATCTGTGCTGCTTTCATCCAGAGCACCTCTTCCTGAGTCTGTATTCATGAAAATGTCTCCTAAAACAGAATCGTCTTGTAACACAATGGATTGTTGACTGTGCAAGTTAGGATGTAAAGAAGGACAGGTTTAAGGAGCTTAGAGCTGCCTTCAAATGATGTTTTTGATCTATTATGAGGAGGGAGATCAGGCTGCGGAATAAATATAACAAAGACAGCGCAAGACTTGAAAGACTGGAAAACAACCGCACCTAAACCTATCGCATCGCTACGCTCCGAAACTCCACCATACACCTTATTTCACTTCCCCATGGCCATTAGAAAGCAGAGACGCCTGCTTTACAATAGGCCTCATTAAAATCGACTAGAAGATGTGCTGCTCCATACCTTTCTTATGTCTTGAATAATTCTTATTCACCCTTCAGTCTCAATCCGCACCTTTCTATGAGAGCATTTATTAAAAAACATAACTTCTAGAGAGGTCTGCAAAGAAGACTGAAGACCGTGTTCTGATAGAAGATCTTTGGTAAATTATACAAACACACAAATGTGCAATGAAATAAATATGTTCTGAGGCACTTACCTAATCCGTTCTCACAGTCTGTAAACTCCATAGAATGCACGGCTCGATCTACTCCATACGGACCCATCAGTGTCCTGTGCAGGACAAAGATTTCATCCATGTTACAACATGCAAAAATAACACAGTAACCTAGTGAGACTTGTTAGATTAAGAGAAATAAACAAGGTCCTATCATTTTTTGTTGTTTTTTGTAAAAAAAAAAAGAAAAAAAGAAAAGATCTTTTAAATTTAGTTAAATTTGAAGCTGTTGACTCAATTCATATCTGAATATTGTAGAAATAAAATGTGTGAGGTATTTTCTGTACTCGCTGTGTCTGTGATCTGTTATTAGTATCAAGCCCAGTTCTTTCCAGTGGGGAGAAAGAATAAATTATTTAGGATGAATGTCCTGCTTTTTTAGGCTCCTAAAATGGCCTCTTTTACTCATGAACTCAGAATCTGTGTGTGATTCTGATTTTTGAGAATATATTTTACTTGGCTACTGAAGTCATTTAGTACAATTAATGAATTAAATAACACAATACTTTTGGCAGTGCAAACACTGTTTTCATGCAGTTGTAGGAATTAATATAATGAAGTCTCTGACATTCTTATAGCGCATTTTGTTGTGACCAGCACTACACCATTTTAGGGCTGTTAAAGTTAACCACTTCTGATATTGATTAAATGGTTAATGCAATAATTCAAACACATATGTTTAATGCAATCATTTATCACATTTACCAAATGTTTTATATATATATAAAATATAAAATGAGAAAAATTTATAAATATATAAATGGGTCAGAAATCCTAGGACTAACCATAGTTATTTTATTCTAATAATAAGAAACAAAATGTTTCTGAGAGTTCATCAAATGTTTATACATACGTTCAACAATATTTAGTTGTTTTTATCCTTTTTATTTTTTTGGTTTGCTCACCGGTGATGTTTTCAATACTGTACAAGCACAAATACATTTTAATGTAACTGATTATGTTAACATTAACACACTGTCACCTTAAGTAAATATTCTCAATATTCCCAAATATAACCATTCTCCAGATGACTCCAGATGAGAAAAATACATTTTTGTTTTAAGATAAATGGAGTTATAAAAGCAATTATTTAATTTTGCAAATAAATAAAAAAAAATAAAACGTCCTAAATATCAAGCTTCTCACGTATGGTCTTTCACATAAAAATTTCATGCCTTTCTATTTCACAAAGTGGATCCCTTGCAAATGGATCAACATTTTGGGTGGGTTCTTGTCATCAAAATGTTTGAAAACTAAAACAAACAAAAAAGCATATAACAAAGTTTTATGTATTCCATGAGGTATGTATGAATTGATTTAGTGAGTAGCTACGCACAAATACATTATAATCTCCGGGTGATTAGAGCACATTAATAGTACATCCTTTACAGTGTGGATTCTTTAAAGCACAGCGGACAAATTAAATCAAATCAACAGCAAGCAATGCAATATAAGAACCAATCATGGAACCAATGGTGAAGAAACCGTCGTTCAACACATTTTACTCACGTTTTCCATTCTCTCGCTAGTTACATTGAAAAGTGCGCGAGCACGATTTTTTGCGGACACACCTGAGCACAGCCCAGCTCAAAGTACCCAAAAGTCCCCAAAACCGTCAGTACCGGACAAAGTGAAGACGCGCGTTACGTCGACGCTTCTCTCAAGACTGCTCAAGCGCTTATTGCTCACTGGCGCTAATGAGATGGAAAAAAGAGCCATGATGCCGCTCAACCACCACAAAATTACAAAACAAAGATGTTTACCTGCTAATCATGACTGCTCCCTTGTACATGACCGAAAATGTTGGCATTTTCAAGAGATTTCTGCGCATCCAGCGACGTGTACCGTCTGCCCATTCCTCTCGTGATCAGCGCCTCGCGGAGGTCCGACACAGCGCGAGCCACATGATTCACTGCTACAGCACTCTGATACAGATGCTCCTAAACATCACCAACTTTGCCCACAGATTAAATCTTATGCAACATAAATGGGGGGGAGCGGGGCTGTTTTTGATATAGATATTTTTACCATTTTGCCAAATATTTACATTTATGAAAGGATTTTAAAGGCTTAAAGGTGATATGATATACAAAGTGTGGATGACATTAAGCTATTTCAATCCAAGAGGTCTTTCAAGGACGAAAGGTTGATCTTTAGTATAGAAATATTGAAAAGTAATTTGCATCAGATCAAACATGATATGGGAATTAAAACTGATAAGTTAATCTCGTGTCTTTAAACAAGACACAGGATTTAAACACATCATGATGAAACCCACAGTCTCGTGAAAAAATAGATTAAATTTGACGCAATAAAGTATAAACACTTGCTGGGTAATCTAAAATGTGATGCGTTATTTAAGTGAAAAACATTTTGTGTGTCTAATCAACCTTACTTCAGTTGGTAGCACCAACAAATGTCACTCTGTTCAGATCGTATAGCATATATTTTTACTTTTTACAATATACTAGAGGGTGGCTGTTATTTCTTAACTCTCTGATGATGTGAAATCACATTGCCACTGTAATCAGGGAAAAAAGGGAAAAACAGGATACGCTGATGCTTTGGGGGAAAACAACATTTGTGACAAAAAAATCTAAATCCTTTTCAACTCAGAAAGTCATATTTAATCTCTCGACCGTTTCCGTTTTTTAGCCAGCGTTATTGTCTATGGTCATCCCAAGCAAAGCTAGAGTGCTTTCCTCTCTCACTGCAATCAGATTTATACACACAGGCTTGAGGTAAAATTACACAATAGCTGGACTACACTGTACAAATTTACTCAGGTTTTTGTATTCTTACAATATCATGTGTAATGTTTTCAACTCTTTATGATTAGTGGGCTAAAAAAACATTCTTTGAAATGACTAACTGCATTCATAATGTAATGAAGTGACTACCTGTTAAAAGAGATTATTGTCCTTTAGTGCTCAACAAATAGTGTTGCTTGTGCCCTAGTTAGAATCAGAGTGACACTTTGCCTTAAATGCATTGTCACCGTGTAACTCCTCAATGTCATTTACCTCGACACATGTCCTGTGACTCAGAGACCACTTTTTATCAGCAACTACAATCCAAAACAATCACACAAGGTTGTACAAAAAGCTGCTTTAGTCTGGAATACACAACATAACTTTTAAAATCTGAACTGATTTTAAAACACTGGGCATCTTACACTTATTAACTTTGTAAACAGTCACAAAGGAAAAACTGGCCATCATACACTAAACGACTGAGGATCACACAAAAAACAGACTTTAAAGTCGTTCCAATCTCAGCAAACTCACACAGAAATATGCGCCTTGTTGCTAGGAGACACATGACAAATGAAAACAACATGTGTTCTAAAACTGTCTGAAAATACTAAATAAAAATAGTCTGAACCCATCACACACTACACAATTTCAAATACTCAAATCTGAACACTGGCTCTGCAGCTGCAAACTTCATTTTACCACTAGGCAAAGTGAAAAATGTGCATCAGATGTTAAAGGGGGGGTGAAATGTTATTTCATGCATACTGAGTTTTTTACACTGTTAAAGAGTTGGATTCCCATGCTAAACATGGACAAAGTTTCAAAAATTAAGTTGTACGTTTGAAGGAGTATTTTTGTTCCAAAAAAACCTCTTCCGGTTTGTCACAAGTTTCGGAAAGTTTTTTTCGAGTATGGCTCTGTGTGACGTTAGATGGAGCGGAATTTCCTTATATGGGTCCTGAGGGCACGTCTGCCGGAAGAGCACGTGCTCCCGTAGAGTAGAGCACTGAGAGGCTGAGCACAGCCTGATCAGAGTGAGAGCGTCGCGAAAAGTCACAAAAGAAGTGTGTTTTTGGTTGCAGGGCAAGACAACCCTGCACAAATTACCAAAAGAGAAACAGCATTAAGGGACCAGTGGATGGAGTATATTTTTACAGAGCATCAACGGAGTTGTGCAAGTGTTTTTGTTTGTTCCCTGCATTTCGGATTGCACATCGTTTATTTCTTAAGGATAATGCTGTCCCAACCAAAAAGGGTCACGATTGTGTGTTGGAACCACATGCGGTCAGTAAAACTGCTTCAAATATCTCTGTGTTGTTAACTTAGCTATCAGCGTGTAAGCATATCAAGTAAACAACATGCGATGTTGTCATCAAACTGCACTTTCCACATGTACAGCTTAAAAAAAAAAAAAAAAAAAAGACGACATAAAGTGGAACCTAGTCATTTTCCAAAACCGCTAAGAAAATATATACAGTTTCAGTACATACCACATAGAGACGAATTTGCTGATGCTGCTTTTGTTAAATTTCAGCCTCTGGATCTGTGTCACAGCTTCCAGACGCTCTCAACGCAAAAGCCTACTCACGCTCGTGATTATTTAGCTCCGCCCACACGTCACGCCTCTAGGCGCTCGTGTTTTTCCGGGAAAAATCGGTACAGACTATCTTTCTCTTATAAATATAATAAAAATAAAGACTTTTTGGAGTTATGAAGGGTGCAGTACTAGTCTATAGGTACTCAAGATTAACAGGATATTGAGTGAAAACAAGCATTTCACCACCCCTTTAACAATGTAAATAATGTATCTGTTACTTCCACTAACACAAAGTTCCTGTTATAGTCACAGTGTGACTGGACTTGGTGCCAAATTCACAGGCTATAATGATGTAATTTGAGGATTAGCTTTTACACACCCAGCCATGATAAGCTTTATTTTCAAAATTACAACACCAAACTACATTGACCCAAAACCACTGTCTGGCTTGCCTTAAATCGATCGTCTCATGAAGTTAATATGCCAAGTGTGATTTGCACATTCACATATCAAGCCATGACTGGCCAGAGTACTTTTGTGCACAATAATCTGCTTGGACAACCTGTCAATCAAACACGTGCAGAGCCAGGTCATGGTCCCAGGAGACCCTTGGTCCCTCAAACCTCAACCGCCAATCTTCACAGGCGCCTTATATGTTAAACCAGAGAGTAATTTGGCTAAAAAAAAAAAGAAAAAGAAATGTGTTTTTTTTAGAGTATAATGAATCAAATGTCAAAAAATGTAAATAGTAGCATTCCAGTGTGTACTACTGCTGAAATATTTAGAAAAATATTTCACTCTGGGAGATAGATATGCAATCTGTTTGATTGGAATACATATACAGGTTCCCCATCTACATGTTGTGGTGTCAGGGGAACTAGGGGAGGTGAACTAATGGCAGAATAAAATATGGGTTTTAATTTGGATACATGGAAGATGGGATGAATTCTCCTGTATGCCAGAGAAAGTTTGAGGTGGACATTCACCGGACTAAGGATTTTGGTGACAGTGAATGGACCAATAAATACAGTCGGTGGGGAGAGGAATGTTCTTAGAAGAAAGCCACAGTTTTTGACCAATAACATGTATGGAAGGCTTCGACCGGTTGGCAATCGGACTGGGTCTTGGTGCGTGAGCCCACCTGGAGGAGTTTCTGTCTGGCTTTTCTCCAGGTGTGTCAGCAAGACAGGTTCTGTGAAACCAAACCTTGTAATATGCGCACCAAGTCTTGGTTGGTTCTCTCAGTTCAGCCATTACTCTGAGGATAGAAACCACTAGCCCCCAACAAATGACAAAACTCACTCCAGAATTTGGAGATGAACTGGGACCCCCTATCAGAAACCATGTCCATCGGGAGGTCATGAATGTGATGCGATCTCTGTCAGAGGGTAATTTAGGCAGAGGAATAAAATGGGTCTCCGAGAACCGGTCCACCACGGTCAAAATTACTGTCACCCTGTGAGGGAGGGAGACCCGTGATGAAATCTAGTGCAATGTGAGAACCTCACAACTGATTGACAACATCAGTCAGTTGGGAGTCTTACAACTATTATAAACTCAGCAAGCCGAAACAAAATGACGGATGTCATGAGCCATAGATGGCCACCAGAACTGTTGCTTAACCAAAATGAAAAAATCATGACGTGTGTTGCATCTTTACGACCAGGAAGTAGCATCACCCTGAATGCCTCAAAAAATAAATAAAAAATTGAATAATCACTCTGTGACCAACAAAAGTTTATGACCTTCCACATTTTGTTCATCTAGATAATATTCACATTTACCCACATTTTGTTCATCTAGATAATATTCACATTTACAATTTTGTTATTAAATTATAATTCTAGTGAAATGATTAAATTACCAGTATTATTTAGATAACTGTACATTTTACATTTTGTCTTGAAAAAAAAAATTGTTCAAACAAAATTTAAACAACAAAATTATATATTTTATAAGACAATTTAGACACTATAAAAAAACAAACAAAGAAAATGCATGTCATGTCAGCCACTCAAAAAAATATGTGCAGTATGCTTGTATTAGTGTCTGTATGCAAACACATGAACACAGCTAAACACAAGCTAAAGTAGCATGGACCACAATACACACATGGACGGATACTGTCCCTTTTCCTTCTAGCAGCCGTGACAGCTACCCATTGGATCAGAACTTGAATCAGCAGATCTGCACAATGGGTTGTTATCAGATTATTTGATAATCCAGTCCACAATAAGAAATCATAACAGCGGAGAAGCGGGACTTGCCAAAAATTGACATAGTGCATCTTGCACTATGTCAGTTTTTGGCAAGTCCTTGGCTTCTTGTTTTTGGCAAGTCCTTGGCTTCTTGTTTTTCATCAAGGAAAAGCTCAGTAAACGTGCCACCCACTGCAGTACTGAAGAATGGGAAATGAGGGTGGCAGCTTCACTTAGGTGCCAAGTTTCCATGCTGGACCACCGTGTGTGCTGAAATGGGTTAATCTGAAACAGTCTGACAGGCCAATCTGACCTGTTTACTAGCTGCTACATTCTGGGCCCATGACTGCCCTCCGTGGGTAACAAACAGAAATGCGTCCCAGGAACTGTCACAACATATAATAACTTATAAAAATGAGCGTAAAACAAGACTGAACGGGATGAACATTAATGAAGGGATTGTTGAGACTTTTCCCCCTCATATTACGGAGGGACTGTGATTGCAATTTAATGAGACGGTATGGTCTAACATGATCTAATTTCTGCTGATATTCAAAGAGAAAAAAATCACAAAAAAGACATTTGAACTTCAACAACAATAAAGGTGTATAAACAGTAAATATTACGTGTAGGTATGTAATAATGTATATGTTTACAAATTTAATAATAATATATTTTTTTCTGGTAATTAGATACATAATGCTAAAGCTTTGGGCAGGTCAGCTAATGTTAAAACATGCCTGCTTTTTAATGAATATAACAATAATGTTGCAAATACAGAGAAATCAGTGAATCACAACAAAGCTGATGCAACAAACCGGTTAACAAGACCTCATTATGAGGCAGGACTGAGACTAACAAGGCTGATAAAAAAATATATAAATAAATGTAACAAAAATCAGTGAAGTCTGCTTAAGATATGATGATAATTCAGCAATAATGGTTACTACCAAAAAAAAAAAAAAACATGAAAAATATTTATTAGTGTTATTACAGTAAAATAATGTTTTAAAATGTATCAGTTTGTGTCTCAACTGACTATGTCTGTTCTATAATGCAGAGAAACAAACGTTGCATTCAACACAAATGTTACTATTGATTGTATTCATTAACTACATATTTGATTATAATGCCTGACTTCTGTCTTTATTTTATTCATTTATACATTACTGTAGCAGGCACATAGTGTACTATACACTGCAAAAATGACAAGATTACTGGGGTACATTTTACCCCTTTTCATGTTTAATTCACTTGCTGTTTATTTGCAATTATCAGTGATATTCTGAGTGAAAATTGCTCCAAAGGAAAAAAATAAAGGTTTATAATGCTGTCAAGTATATAATCCACAGTTAACAGTCACAGACTCTCTCATTTAAACACAAACTGAAACTTCATGTAGAGGGAGCCCTCTCCTGAAAAACTGTATACAGGCCCAAACTTGTACACTGGGTATGAGATGCTGTATATACAAAAATTATCTAAACAAAAAATGGGAACCCAAACCTGAAGCATGATTTTTTTTAAACAGTTAATCCTCTGCCGTGATTGGTTTATTTGTTTCAAATCGGAAGGTCAAAGACAATAGAAATTGCTAAGAATTTTTCTAGCACTATATCAATGCAAATGTAGTGTTTGGGCCCTGTTTGTGAAACACCATATGCACTGATTGATAAAGGTAGAAATAACAGTACACAGAGTCACTATTTGTCAAGTCACTATTAAAAATGTTAAGTTGTTATGCTATTTGTGGCACAAGCATCTCAGGTGTGTGAGGATGAGATGATTGCCTATAGCATCAATCAAAAATAACCTTGAAGTTCACTTTGTATAAGTCAAACACAGCGCTCACAATGCTGAGATACACACACCATGTCCATGATCAGATCAACGACTTACACAAATGTATGCATTTGTTTACATTACACATATCCTCAAGCACAAGTGATGTATACGTTTTACAATTCACAAATGTGAAAAAATAACAATGAAGGTGATAAAAAAAGTGACAATGGTCAATGAAAAAGATTTCTTTTGTAATTTCCCTGACATTATGAAGTTAATAAATGTCCAATTAAATAACATTAAAAGACAAAAAATGGCATAACAAAACTGAAGTATCTTAAGGCAAATTGGAAGTAGATTTAAACATGAGAGATTTACCTCAGACTGACGTGCACAAGTTAAATAAATAAAAAAATAATAGTATTTTTTTTTCAAAAACAACATGCTTTTGATTGAAGTCTATTTAGCACAGTCACAGCCCTCACATTACTGACTGAAATCTGTTCTAGAAGTTTAGTTGTGTCTGGACATGCATTTGTAAACTGAGTAAATATCCAGTGAACTGTTGTGATGTTTTGACTGTCTCTTCGGGTCATGGGACAACATCTCTTGTCTAAGTCTCCTACTCTTCCCAAACAGTCTATTCAAGCCCCGGTCACCAAACTCTAAATTTAGCACATCACCGGGCAGATTTATACTAAGGTGCACACACTGTTAGTTATTATTATCTTTTAAGGCTATAATAAATGTGCCATCAGTAAAATATTCAAAGTGCTTCCATCAATCACATGCAATCATTGACTTCCAAATGAATTTAAAGGCTGCTGGCAACTGTAAACTGTGTTAAAAGCCCCTCAGAATGGGACAGATTGCCTGTTCACCTTACTTAACATCTACATTTGAATAATGCCTTTAGATGTAAACAAACATAAAAATTCTGCCATACTGTACCTAAAATAGCTTTAAAACAAAAAAAAATGTAACTATGGGGGTGCAAGGGGGTGCTTAGGCATCCTCTAAACATTTGAGAGCTATTTTTTTTTTTTTTTTCACTAAATATAATTTTAGGGCTGTCGAAGTTAATCTTGACGAAACGTGCATTAGCAGGATGCATAGTTTGTGCTTTCGAAATTGTGGTTGAAATCATTAGATTAAATAACTGAATCACTATCATCAACAATTTTGAATACTAAGAAACAAAAGCACTTTTTCAAAGGTTTAAACATTACTATAATGATTGTTATTTACAACAATTATTTAATTTTGGAAAACAACATACTGACTGTATTATATCAGGTTTAATACTTTCCCTAAAAAAAGAGTTTACAAGTAAGTCTTTATGAAAATATAATTAGGCTATGCCTTTATGTAATAATCAGGGATTATATTGCGAAGGGATCAGCATATCTGGGTTTTTTGGCATCAAGAATCCCTGTTGTAAAAGAATATAAAAATATGTTTTTTGGTCAGCACTTTTTTGTTGAATAGACTATTTGACATTGCGTGCGAACTTGACGTCTCAGTTTCTGAAGCGACTCTCATCAATCGTTTCTCAAAAACTGCACTTGCCACAAAAAAAAAAAAAACGACAATATGTTTCTGAAAAAGCTGACGGATACCTGTTCTCCGTGGAATAGCGGGACCTCGTCTCTAAGAACGGTATGTACTAGGCTACTGCATACTTTTCATTAATTACGCTTATCTTTACATGTTGCATATACAGTTTGAGAATTTATATAAATACTACAGTTCACAGTTTCATTTAATGGCTGAAATGTCAAAAGAAAAAGAAAAAGACAGCATGCACAACTCGACAATATTCAAGTCTTACCAGTAAATGAGCGAAAGTCCATCAAAACGCTCGAGCTGTCTTCCCCGGGGGTTCAGATAGGACATTGCATCCAACAGAAACGTTAAGTTCAAAAATAGTCTGCTCTGGAAACGGAATTAAACGCTGCCTCCAATTATTAGCACCAGACACATAGCCGCGATTTCATGTGATGCTCGTGCTCGCATCCTCGCTCAAGAGTCAGCGTTCATTCAGCATTAAATCAATGATACAGCAAGCGCCAGGCGAGAGAGAGACTCAACTATGCCCGTTTCTAATCTGTAAGACACGTGGTTTTCATGCTGACACGGCCGTCTGTTAGACTAAATCGACATCTTATCGACAACCCTCTGGTCACATTACTTTGACTTTTCCTAGAGATACCATCAACGTTTGTAATACTGAGATGTGTGAGTATAAGATTCACTGATTGCCTCTCAAAAACTATGAGCTGTCTACCTAGAAAGCATTTTAAGGCATCATAGGGATGTTCCTGAGATAGGTAACTAACTTTTGAGGCATAGCTATAGATGATATATAGAGAATATTATAGTTTGTATAGCTATGTGTGCAGTCAGACTGAGGTGAAGCCTATGACCGTACAGCTTCAGGTAACTGAGATTAATTGTGTGGCTTTTGACCTGTCCTGAAGAGATCTGCTGCACTGCAGCCAAAACACCAGGGGAGTTTCCAATTTCCTCACATAGACATTTGTTTGTAACACCAAGCCATCTCTTCATACTGTAAGATAAATCGAAAACAGTCTCTACATTTGTTCTTCTAGTGCATAAACCCAGATAGCACAGGTACGTCTGCAAGATATTTGTTAAAGATCGCTTCATGTGGAAAGTATCTGCTGTGTACAAACATCTGATAGACATCTTTAAGATGTCAGTTTTACATACTTTATAAATCTTAAACATCTTAAAGACATTTTCTAAACGTGTATTTGACATCTTATAGGAAATGTTCTAAAGATGTATTGCAGATGAGCAAATACATCATGAGCAAAAATATGTCTCGCAGATGTATGCAGACATCATCTCCATGATGTGCGTGTGCTATCAGGGACCTGTCGCTCAATGTAATTATTTTAATAACACATTTACCATGATAATAACACTTTCTGGAAAAATACTATAGTTAGGCCTTTTGTAGTTATTAATATAAAATCATAATAAATGAATAAAGGACAGGACTCATAATGAAAATAGTGGAAAGACGCTTGAATAAAGGCAGTAATGCATAGATAAACTCCTAATACTCAAAAAAAAAATCTTTTTTTTTTTTTTTTAGGACATCCAGTCACATTCTTTCACATGAAAGAATGTTCAACATTCCAAATCAACATATTTGCTGAATTACTGAATTCTGATTGGGTTGTCCTTTCTTGTATTTTTTTTAACCATGTATAGCAACTTTACACAATGAGGGTGTTGAATATGCTATGATTGCCACGTTTTTTATTTTTTATTTAAAATAATTTGTAGTATTTACAATGTAAAGAGTTTGTATTTGTTGTAGCCCATTTGAGCCAATTCTTTCATGTCATGTCTAACTTCTGATAAGCCTATGGTCATCAGAATTTATCTCAGAATAAGATCTTCAAACACACATCTTATCTTATTTTCTATGTGATAAATGATGGCGCAAAATTTAGAGGTGATATTTAGTACCTGGATTACCTTTCCAATTCTCAGTCAAACGATGCGACTCCCCCTAGTGGTGAAGTTTGGTAACGCGCAGAGAAGCCACGCATCCATGGGACATCAGTGACAGTGCATGTATACTTCTACAAAGTATTTAAAACGTGTGTCACAGGTTACAGATGGCTGGCACTTCATCAGTATGTCCACACATTGCTTTTAATCCAGGTGTGCATAATTTCAGGTCTATATTACATTTAAGAGCAAGTGTTCATGAAATCCTGCCTAAGAAAGAAAACAATGAAGAATCACTTCATGGAGTTTAGTGCCTTGGCAACTACAATGCTTGGCATACCTTGAATGAGATCATGATGTGAGGTGTAAAGGGATAGAAACAGTGACAGGGTGGGTGTGGCACCATGTTTCAGATAGTGTAGATCAGTAGGACGCATTGCTCACTCTGTCAACATTCCTCCTTATCTGAAAAGCACTGTCTTAAGCAAGCAGAGAGGAATCATAGTGTTTGGCAGCAGATTCCCTTATGTAACATTTTCAACACATATTAGTCACAAAACTCTACTGTAATGAGATTTTAAAAAGCATGTTTAACACTATCTTTAATTAAAATAAATGGCTGGGGCCGGGCACGATTGGCTGGTTTTCTCAGACGTTCCCCGTTCCAGAATGTAGGTAGGGCTGCACTATCTGCAATGTTTGTACCAGCTGAGCTGGTTCCTTCTCAGTCTCATTCATGACTTGGGTGTGGTTGTCACCTGTATGTGTATGTGTCCATAACTGTTTTATAAAAACATGTTGAAGTTACATAGCCGCTTCCAGCTTTACATATTCCAATTTACATTTTCCAGGCTCATGACACTCTATGATGACAAAAAAAATGCCAATTCTGAAGGGATGAATAGAGTGATTAGCCAACGGTGGCTGATAATCATTGCTCCGTTGAGATTTTCTGCCGGGGATTTGAAACTATGGCCAGTTTGGTTTGCTAAACTGTGGCTGGGCCATAACAGGATTGCTGCAACGCAGCAGTTTTGTGTGTCAGAGGGTCTTTGGGAGGTTTTTAAACTCACTGAGCCTTGGCTTCCTGTTTTGTCCATTCTCTAACACACTGCATGCCCAAAAGAGCTCCTGACCCCAACAGCATGGCAGCAAAAATACCTAAAACACAGAAGTCTTTAGTTTGTGGTATAGAAAATTCTAATGGTAGCCTATACATAGAATAATGTTACAAAAATTGATCACCCTACAAGTGAGGTCACATTTATAATTGGTCTGTAAAATTCTGTACATGTTATCTAGTCATTTCAATAGAAAACCACACGATTGGCAATTTTTATTTTATTTTTTTCACTCAAATTGTATTGACCAACAAAATGTTGATTGGTTTGAAAGTGAATTCTGTGTGAGCGCTGCTTCACACATCACTACACTACTGACAATAGACCTTTTTGCTGGCTAAATTTTTCTAAGGTGAATAATGTGGAAAAGTAGGAAGTGTAGAGTGACTATCACAGGGTCAATAAATAAGAATGTTTATATATTATAATCGTCATCTTTCTGTCCAAGTGTACGTGACACAAAGAATAATCAAATATTTCAAAGATTAAATACATGTTGCACAGCATTCCTGTCTTTCAGAGCAAATGCACAATGGAGAGGCCAGTTAAAATAAGATTCATGTGTATACATGCTGGACAAAGTTGAGCTACAATCACATTATCAAGTGAATTGAATAATCCAATTGTTACAGTTTCAGTAAGACTAAAGCATGTACATGATGAATTATTACTTTAGTCTGACTGAAACGGAACTGTTAAAATACATGTAATGACCCTCCCACTGAAACAACATTTTTACATTGCTTAAAAAACACTAATGGTATGGTGATATTTATTGCTTGCCAATAGCAATTCAATTGGAATCCACGTGAACAGGATTTTCATATAAGGGCAAATATTTGACGTCTGGTTCAAGAATTAAATGCAAATTTTCATGCAAGGGACTTCTGTGTTAGTGGTGCTTTGTGCATCATTATTGATTCTTCTTCATGCATCATTATTGACAGTAGACAATGCACTTTTTTGCTGGAAAAACTTTGCAGATGTGACCGTACCTTAACAAGAAGAACAAAATAGAAAATGAGGAAGTGTGGTTGAAATACATATTTCACATCAGAACAATACATCTGTCTTTCAGAGCAAATGGACAACAGTGAGGTCAATTCTAGTTCAGTTTGCATGCATGCTGGATGAACCCAAGCAACAATTGTACTATCTAGGTCTTTTAGAACAACTTCATCAACTGAATGATTTCAGTTGGACTAAAGCATTTACATGATGAGTTACTGCTTTAGCTGGACAAAAACATACAGGTGCTGGTCATATAATTAAAATATCATCAGAAAGTTGATTTATTTTACTAATTCCATTCAAAAAGTGAAACTTGTATATTATATTAATTCATTACACACATACTGATATATTTCAAATGTTTTTTGTTTTTAATTTTGATGATTATAACTGACAACTAAGGAAAGTCCCAAATTCAGTTTCTCAGAAAATTTGAATATTGTGAAAAGGTTCAATATTAAAGACACCTGGTGCCACACTCTAATCAGCTTATTAACTCAAAGCTACTGCAAAGGCCTTTAAATGGTCTCTCAGTCTAGTTCTGTAGGCTACACAATCATGGGGAAGACTGCTGACTTGACTTTTGTCCAAATGATGACCACTGACACCTTGCACAAGGAGGGCAAGACACTAGAGGTCATTGCAAAAGAGGCTGGCTGTTCAAAGAGCTCTGTGTCCAAGAACATTAATAGAGAGACGAAGGGAAGGAAAAGATGTGGTAGAAAAAAAGTGTTCAAGTAATAGGGATAACCGCACCCTGGAGAAGATTGTGAAACAAAACCCATTCAAAATGTGGGGGAGATTCACAAAGAGTGGACTCCAGCTGGAGTCAGTGCTTCAAGAACCACTACGCACAGGCATATGCAAGACATGGGTTTCAGCTTTCACATTCCTTGTGTCAAGCCACTCTTGAACAACAGACAGCGTCAGAAGTGTCTGAAGACAAAAAGGACTGGACTGCTGCTGAGTGGTCCAAAGTTATGTTCTGTGATGAAAGTAAATTTTGCATTTACTTTGGAAATCAGGGAGAGGCACACAATCTAAGTTGCTTGAGGTCCAGTGTAAAGTTTCCAGTCAGTGATGGTTTGGGGTGCCATGTCATCTGCTGGTGTTGGTCCACTGTGTTTTCTGAAGTCCAAGGTCAATGAAGCCGTATACCAGGAAGTTTTAGAGCACTTCATGCTTCCTGCTGCTGACCAACTTTATGGAGATGCAGATTTCATTTTCCAAAAGGACTTGGCACCTGAACACAGTGCCAAAGCTACCAGTACCTGGTTTAAGGACCATTGTATCCCTGTTCTTAATTGGCCAGCAACTGAAAATTGATGGGGTATTGTGAAGAGGAAGATGCGATATGCCAGACCCGAGAATGCAGAAGAGCTGAAGGTCACTATCAGAGTAACCTGGGCTCTCAAAACACCTGAGCAGTGCCACAGACTGAACGACTCCATGCCACGCCACATTGCTGCAGTAATTCAGGCAAAAGGAGCCCCAACTAAGTATTGAGTGCTGTACATGCTCATACTTTTCAGGTTTGTATTGGTCTTAAGTTATATTTTAATTTTCTGAGATACTGAATTTGGGATTTTCCTTAGTTGTCATTTATAATCATCAAAATTAAAAGAAATAAACATTTGAAATATATCAGTATGTGTGTAATAAATTAGACTATTATTAGACTTTACTTTTTAAAAGGAATTAGTGAAAAATATCAACTTTTTCAAATAATATTCTAATTATATGACCAGCACCTGTACATTTTAATGTAATTAACTGTTTTTGGCCTCATGCTGAAACCGCAATTTCAGTGGCTGTAAATGTTCCTCTTTGACCTAAAGAAAGAGAGGATAAGTAATCCATTTAATGATCATAAGTGTCGCTTTTATCTACAATAGAAACAGGTGTAAAGCAGTGCTTCAAGACTGAATCGTAGCCCCTACAGGGACAAAAGCTGTGTTGTCACCAACAATGTCTTAACATTCCACAGAGGATGTTTAGCATATTTGGACTTTATAGTTTCTAGGTGAATTGTTAGGCACATATTGCTAAGAGAAACTGTGTGACACACCTTCAGTGGCTAGAAAATGCTGTTGTGTGTTTAACAAAACAAGTGCTGACACTCCTGCCATTGAACCTTAAATCTTCACACCCGGAAAAACTGACACTCCTCTCCAATTTGAAATTAGAGCACCGAGAGTGATTTCCACATATATTGTAAAGATACATTAATCAATGTGATATAAATGACTTGCTTTTTGCTTATGTTCCAGTTAAATGTTATACTGTCAATTTTTGTCAACTAGCGGAGAATTTGAAGGAATCCTTGGAATGAAATGCATGCTTTGTTTATAAAATGTCAAGTAGGACAGTCTGGTTTGGTTGAAAGCACACATCTACCTGTTTGAAATACTCTCTCCACCCATGTTTGGATAATGCAGCTTGCACTGAGAGACAAGAAGTACACACCCCATAGTCCATACTACATGTTTATCACAGACAATATTCTCCCCCAGAGGAGAATGAACTTTCATTGGTGTCCCCCACCACTAAAAACTTCTCTTCATGGGGACTGATTGCAGATAAGCTCATCATTACAACTTTCCATAAGGTGTGCTGAGTTCCAAAGTAGGCCCATCCTGGCAGAGGAATGCTTAAAACCCACACACATAAATTCACTATGGTACTTCTAATCTGGCAGCACAGGTCTCACCGCTGAGTTGTGTCCACATAATGATCCACACATGTCAGCTAGGATCTCAAATCGTCTCCATTCCTCACCTGCACGTATGGGTGTGGAAGGGAATTCTGGCCTTTCACCTGTTTAAAAAATGATTGGTTCCAAACCCACTAACACTGAATATTATTAACTATCAGCGGTGAATATTTAACCCCATGGAATGGACTGTGTTCACTTCTAGCCAATTTCACACAAGAATTCCACAGTTGTAGCTTATCTTTGGGCATTCCTTTAAAGTAGTGATATCACGTGGTCCCTATATTCATTATCGCCATAGAAAGATAGTATTATAACCCATTTCATGTCTTCTACTGTGTCAGGAGGCTCTTGTTACACTCATAACTGTGAATACTGAAATACATTTGTATTAAATTTGTCCTGTATTCTGATGCAGGGGGTTGCAAACGTTTTAGTTCTATAAAGATCCCCTAGCCAGACAAATATTTTCATGCACAAAGACCCATTTCTTATAAGCAAGAAGTTCAAATTAAATATTTAGTCACTTTACTAAAGGCAAATCAGATTATTAAAACACTTGTTACTGATAATCAAAATGCATACTGCTAACACTTCATATTATACACCCTCTGAAATAATTTGTCACGTTTTGTTTACTCATGTACGCTCGTTTATGTTGGATCTCAGTCTTCATTTGACACCTGTTGAATTGGTCTTTGAAAGAAATACCTATTTATTTAGATAGCGTGAGGCCTAAGGCATGGTGTAAAATGTAATAGTAAGAGAGATACTGAAAACCAAACCAGTATTTCTGTTGCGTTTCCATCTGCTTCCATTCAAATACAGACACTGGAGCACACACAGATGCATGCATACACACCCCCGATGACTCATTGTTTTTACCCATCCAACAATACCTGGTTTTCATGACTTTTCCTCTGTTGGCATTAAAAAGGGTCCCTACATTGCCTTCTTAGCTGCTCTGAGCATGAGGCATTTTTCAAGGACAACTCCAATATTTTAAAACTGTTAAAGATATGTAACCAGCTATAAAAATGAAAACTGCTGAGGAAGTTTAACAAGCACATCTGCAGGCAGCCTAAGAACAGGTCTGGCTATTAAAACTCTTCATGATGCCGAGTTTCACAAAGAAGCTGCATCCCAAACAAAGGTTGGAATACTGATTATGTAAACTTTCTATTGAGCTGAAACTCCAGCAGAGAAGAATGAAAAAAGCCATTGATCAATAAGACATGCTACATTTGTGATGTGCTGCATATGTTCATGAAAACTTTATTTTAAATAAAATTGCTGGAATGTAATTTTGCCCTTTTCAAGCTAAATGTTGACCAGAAGAACCAGAAAAAGAAAGCTTTGTGAATTTTATTCATTTAATTTCATTGTTTAAAGCATAAGAATTGCTTTTTCTAAATATTTTTTTTTTAAATTATATTTTATTCTTATGAAATGCTATGTCTTCTGTAGAGGACACCAGAACACATGTTTTATTTAATAACATGAATAAACATGAAAAAGCTAAAATAATGGGATTTTTTTTTTTTAATCACCAATACATTTTTAAGTTTCAGGATTTTTTTTTTTTTAATTGATTCTCAACTATTGTTATAAGAGATAGAACAAAATGATTTGATATACCATTTTACTTTATGCAATATGTGTGTAAAAAACTGGTTTTCCCATCAAACACAATGTTATCTACACTGCACCTAATTTGCATATTAATGTGCTGTTGGGACATGTTGAAAACAGGAACAATTGGCCAGATTTTCCTAAGAAATATCGAATATTTCATAATAATGATTATATATAATTTATTTTCCTAGTCATTTGTTGTGTCTCCCAGCATGCATAGTAAACATGTATTTAGCCCTGGTGTCCTCTACAGTGGACGTGTGAAATCAATATCCCATTTCATAACAGGAAGTCATATTTTGGTTTGAAACACCATACTATTTTCCTGAGATGTTGATTTAAAGCAGCCATATTTAAAGATTATGCAGGGGGAGGGATCATAGAGAAACTTCCAAACATTTGTTTTCTCTGAAAAGCACTGAATGTGCTCTGGACAGGACATCCAGACTTGAAACTCAGAGAAAGCCACTAAAATAATATAATTATTTATATATATTAATTATTATAATTATTTATATTATCCAACCACTACAAAGTCAAAGATATATATATATATATATATATATATATATATATATATATAGCATACAGAATATATATAAGCATACAGAATAAGTCTCATAAGTCATGAGACACCAAAGCTATTGTAAATGTGGACAGAGAGCCTTATGTGCACACTGGCCATGACCACAGTAAATAACAATATTATTAAATCTACATAATCACAGTAAAAACTCTGCTGTTACTGTTGCTGTTTACTTTTCTGAATGAAACAGCCCACTGCTGAGTACAAGTTTGCTCTCTAGACGGAATAACCTGTTGAATCTACCCCACGAAACAGAAGAAGAAAAGGGACGACGCCTCTGTTTGGATAGGCTGCAGGTATGTCTCTTAGAAAGAGGCGGACACCTGCCCGCACTTTTAAATGGACTTGATGTTAAAAGCACGGCTAATCTCGACGGGCAGTGAGAGCTCGTGTTCGTGCTCGTGGGAGGGTAGTTGCTGTTTCGTTCATTGTGGGCGTTGTATGTGAGGTGTACCTGTCCTGGAAGACGCGTCAGGTAGTTGAACGACAGACATCAGCAGAGTGGGACCCCAACTGTGGAGAGACTCCGCGACTGTCATCATGTTTAAGAGAAAGACTGGAAAGAACGGCGTGGCCGTCGGTGATAAAAGGTCGGTGGCGACCGAATCAATCTCACTCTGCTTTGTTTTGTTTCGCTCCGTCATTACGGAGCGCTCGAGTGTTATTTCGAGCGCTTGCTTGACTTGAGGTTACTGTAGTAAGGGAGTGGCACTGCTGTAACAGGTTGGATAACTTTCTCTCTGATATACACATCGTGTGGTTTCTCTGCAATTCGCCTGGGTTTCTCCCAGTTCACATAAAACTTTTTTTTTTTGTTGTTGTTGTTGTGCTAGTTCCAAAACTATTAAAATATAACTTTTATGTATGGTTTTCAACTGTAGGAAAAATGTTTATTCCGAGGGAGTGTATGTGTTGAATGTGTGCACTGAACGTAAATAGATTCTGGTCTATGTCTTGACCCTAATTTCGTTCTGATGAACATAACATTCAGACGGATCTTTTAATTCTGGCACTCCGTTTGAGTGCAGACAAGACAGTACAAGAAGAGACTTCAAATAGAAAAGTAGTTTTTGGTTATTCTGTACTGAACAGGGTTGAGTGATGTAACTGCGAAATGCATATTACAGAAATGTGCATTAGTAATTTATAATAGTTTTACAATACTCAACATTGTTCTTATTGTTTATAGTTCTCACATTACATGTGTATCAGAAAATGATGGAGTCAAATGATGCAGGGAATGTTTAAAGAAAGCTGACTTGTTAAGGATAGAAGTGAAATCAAGTTCAAACAAGCATAAACTTCTGATGAATTGAGAGATGAGACTGGCTTCATTTCAGCTTCGTTTCAGCAGGATTCAGTATCGGACACTAATATTGTGAAAGCAGTGCAAGGGTTTTACTCTAGGAATACGGTTTCAGTGTGAGTCAGGATGATTTTATTGGTCACATATGTACAAAAAAAAGAGGTTTTTCTAAACACATAGTTTTCCGTTTAGGTCATATTTGGGTGTTGTTTGACTGCGCTATGCACAATGGGTCACTCAGTGTCAAAAGTGCCAAGTTTTGTGACTTGTCTGTCAGCTTTTGACAGAAACAAGGCATGGCATACTGAGATATGGGCAGTTTGTTTGCATTGGGCATAAAAGGACAAAACCTTAGGCAAGTTCATAGCACTGTACTTAACATGCATACATTTCTTCTTTTATGTTTTTACATTTTGACTATAGGAACACCTCTAGGGAAGGGAAGCAAGCATTAAATAATTACTTGCCACACCCAGAACTTCATCTCAAATCAGATTAAATCATTTCATGTAGGCAAAAGTTTGAATCTCGCTGCTTGTCCCATTGTCTGTGTTGTGTAAATAGAAAAAATACAACAACATATGTTACTTAATCTCATGCTTTAACAGTCCGGCTGTGTTTCGGCACCCTGATGATGGAAGTTTGATGGGTTTCACATACAGATGCATTCAGATAAGACGACACAGAAAGTCTTTTTTATCTTTTGTTGCATGCATTGTGACACATTAGTAAAACTTGTTAGACCCGTTTGAGTTTCTATTCTGACGCCCTCATTAAAACCACCTTCTTGTTTTAATTATCAGACTCATTTACATACCTCACTCATAGCTCAGTTCTACAGTGAACACAAAACTGTAAATGAAGACAAAATTATATTGTATTTTCTGACAGGACATGGTGTGAGATATTTATAACTGCCATTAAAATGCATTAACCTCATTATTAATGATTCATACTGTTAAGATGGCATGCCTTGTCCTTTAGACAAATACGGCCCAAGGCGTGTAATTCATTTCTGCTCAAGTTTAGTCATGTCTGCCATGCACTGACAAATGTCATTTCTCTAGAATTCACAGAATGCACTAAAAACAATGCTAGGCTGCTGTAATATTAAACAGCGTTTTTTCAGAACTGGTTCAGCTAAGAGAACATTTTTGTTAGCACCATGGTTCTCCTAACAGATCTGAAGTCTGTGCCAGATGAATGAAAGTGAAACTGTGCCAGATATGCCAGATGAAGGAAAGTGTTTTAAGTCCGGTATTTATATTCAGAGCATCTCAGCATGACAGAAAAGTGGAGTGAGGTGCTTCTGTCCTAGATCCAGAGATACAGCCTAACAAACCTACTACATTTGCAATTGTATTTTGGGAAATGCTAACTGAAATGTGTATATTTGGCTCACTGAGCCTATATCAAACTGCTGCCACAAAAACTTCCCGTTATCTCACCTCAGACTTTCTGATACTGATTTGGCGACCCTGATTGACAAGTTGCAGAAGAATGCAGACAAGGTGGAGAAGAACATCGCTGAGACGGAACTGAATTTCAACAAGGTAAATACAGAACATCTCTTTTTGTGGATTACAAATGAAATCTAGAGAGTTAGTAAATATATATATATATATAAACATGTGAATGAAGCATCTCTTTAACTATAGATACATTACAATGCTCAGTTGTGTTGCTCATTGTTGTTTCCAGGATATCAAGAAGATCAATGAAGGCAAGCAGCCCCTGTACAAAGAGGACTCCAACAAGAAGATCCTGAACTCACTGGAGCTGCTGAATAATCTGGATGGAGATGCAGACCAAGCCTCTCGTTTGCAGCATCCTCAAGCTGAGATGATTGAGAAGGAGTGAGTACTAACATCACTACTCTGTCTATTAAGTCACCTTTAAACTGTAATGTCCAATAGCATCTCATGCTTTATGCAGGCAGAATTATATGCTGTGAATGCTTTTGGGATTGTGGATGACTCATTTTTTCTCCTCAATGGAAAAGTATGAAACAGCTGCGAGCGCGTGTGATGAAGCTCCGCGATGAGCATTATCGCATTTACAACAGCACGCGAACGGAGCAGGTTCCCACAGTCAACTGGGGAAAGATAGTCGATGAGAAACTGGTGTGTATCTAAGCGTACCTCGCTATCTTTCCTTTGAATATATGGTTTCAAATGCAGTCAGTCTCATGTCTGAATGTGTTCTGATGTAGGCAAATGTGAACAATAAAGGATACGGACAAGATCTGCTGACCGTCGAGGATGAAGTGGAGGAGCACAATATTTTCCACAGCGAAGTCGAGGCACTGGCTCCGTACATCACTGCAGACCGGGTACTTTTTAACTGGCTATTTAAAATCCAGTGCTGAAAAAAAATAAGTATAGTTGACTCTTTCGAACAATCATGCAAATGACATCTGTGACTCATCTGCTTTCTTACATAACAGGACGGTCCGGATGGCCAGCAGGCGAAGTACAACAAACTACTGGTGAGATTTCACTTTCTGCATTTTCTCATTTTCGACCTAGATATGAACACTGAAGTTTATAGTAAGTTGTCAGTTCTCGTGTCTCAAAACCCTGTGGATTTAACCATGTCCATCTCAGGCGAGCTCCTCTGCACGTCAGAAGAACCTGCTCAGTCTGAGGGACTACATGCAGCGCTGCACCAGCGAGCTCTACTGGATGGAGCAGCAAGCTGATGAGCGAACCACATATGACTGGAGCGACAACAACCTGGACTACCCTGCCCGCAAGAGGCAGTACGAGGTAAGGCTTCTGAATGAACATCTCTTTAATGATAAGTAATACAAAAACGAAGCGTAATTCTAGATGGTACTAAGGCTACGGCTACATTTTAAATATGCTTTAATGATTCTAACCTCCTACAAATTATCGGATTATATTACTGAAATGCAACAGAAACATTTGATCAATATATTTTTAACAAGCTGCTTTGTACATGACATCTTCGTCAGAACTTCATTAGCAAGTGTCTGGAGTCTAAGGAGAAAACCATCACCAAGCTGAATGAAGACGGAGAGGAACTTATTGAGCAGAACCATCCGGGAAAAAATGTCATTGAGGTAATATTACTATAAGATACTATAAGAACTATGGCAACACTAAACGTATATTTCTCTGAGTATAGTTAAGATGAACAGCAAATGTCATATATATAATCTCTTTGAAGCACAATAATCTGCTTCATGCTTTAAAATAACCACCATAATTGATATGTGGATTAAAGAGGTGTTTAGTTAGATTCTCAACCACAGGCTTCTTAAAAACATTTGATGTGCCTTTTGGATAATGTACTGGCTGACTCTGTATACATTTTGCCAAACTTTTTTATTAGTGATTGAATTAATTATTTTTTAAATGTATTTGTGTTCTAATGTTTTATTATATTCCTGGGTATTTCATTTTGTTGTCTTATTATATGTTATCAGTTTAGGTTTTGTTAACTGGGGTGTTTGGGGTAATCTTGCAGAATTTGAACTTGAGGCATGTAAAAAAAAAAAAAAAAGCATAATAATGTAGAAAGAAAAAACACCATCGGGCTAGCACACATTACGTAAAAAGTACAGTGCCGTAACTGTTAATAAACTGAATAACTTTAAACATTATTTCAATGTGCATAACTAATAAAAAAATCTAATTAAATATAATCAGTGATGAGTCATATCCCTTTCTATATAAATGATTAATTATGCATACATCACAGTGGCATTGCAGTATATGCTTATTCTAAAACAAGTCTTGTATTTAGGCACACATGGAGGCCGTACATGCAGACTGGAAGGAATACCTCAACCTGCTGATCTGTGAAGAGAACCACCTCAAGAACATGGATGATTATCACAAAGTCAGTTTGCATTATTCATCATTTCCTAGATTTCCTCACGTTTGCTGTCAGTCTTGCTAAGTTGCATTTTTTTTCTTCTTTCCAGTTCCACAAGGATGCAAGGGACACCAGCGAATTGTTGAAGCGTCTGGAAACCGAGATCAACCAGAAGTATAATCCTGAGTTTAAAGACATGTACCAGATGGAGGGCCTGATTGCTGACCTAGATGTAAACACATGGTTTTAGTTTGCCATGCTCTACTATTTGTTTTTCTTGATGAAATGTTTAGTGAATTTAAAGGTGTCTTCACTATCTAATGCTGTCTCTGTAATGACAGGATCAGGCAAAGGCCATGGACCATTTCGACGAGCGACTGAAATCTCTTCAGAAGCGCAGCGTGCAGGTGCTCCCTCTGAAGTACCGCAGGGAGACTCCTCAGAAACTGCTCCCTACCGAGGCTCTGTGTGATTATGAGACTACTGAGGTATGGAGTTTGAAATGAAGTACGTGGCTTAGCGCTCCACTAATACCAGTCAGAGAAACATCAGCTATTATCATGAGTAAGCACATAAAAACTTTACACTCCGTCTCCGCTCATGTTTTGGATTCCCCCATCTAATGTATTTAAATCCTTAAGACGGCCTTCACCCAAACGATTCATCTCATATAAACCTCTAGAGACGTGTGCAAGGGATTTTGTACAGATTTCACATTTATTTTAAGAATGTGTGCTCTTTTAGCTCACTAAGAGAGCTCACTTTGCTTATTTTGTATGACACAGGGTTCAATTTTGCGAGGGGAGCGGTACACCCTACTCAAGAACAATGGCTCCAAATGGGACGTGAAGGACGCAAATGGTCACACCATGAATGTTCCAGCAGTGTGCTTCACAATCCCACCGACCGACCCTGAGGCCGTGGCCGTCGCTGATAAGTGGGTATTCCTTGATCTGTGCATGTGATTTGTAATGTATACACGTACAAATGTGTCTAATATGAAAACATCTGTGCAGTCTAATAAACCAGCACAAAGGTATCAAACAGAAAGTAGCCAGCAGCAGATCCGCACTACAGACACGACTGGCAGAGCTGAAGAAGGAGAGTACAGGAGGCCAAGGTTTGTCTTTATGTTATAATAAACTTATATGCAGAGCTCTCCTAAAGAGAGTAAAATACCCAATTCATTCATTTCTCAAACCTCAGATAAACAAGAGCAGCAATGCCGTCAACTGATGGCAGGACTGGATAAAGTGGTCAGTGATCTGGATAAGCAAGAGAAGGCCATTTACTCTCGTGTGCGTCCCCCACTGGAGCAGACACGTCCTGTGCAAGATAGCGCTGACAGGCTACAGGACATAAAGGTAGAAAGTTTGGTGTTTTTTGTCTTTTTTTAAGTACCGTATTTTTCGGACTATAAGTCGCATCAGTCCAAAAATACGTCATTATAATGAGGGAGAAAACATATATAAGTCACACTGGACTATAAGTCGCATTTAGAACCAAGAGAAAACATTACCGTCCCCAGCCGCGAGAGGGCGCTCTATGTCTTCAGTGTAGACTACAGGAGCACTGAGCAGCATAGAGTGCCCTCTCGCGGCTGGAGACGGTAATGTTTTCTCTTGGTTCGTGTCTCTTAGTTAATTTCTCTTGGTTGATGTCAAATTAATTTTGATAAATACGTCGCACCTGACTATAAGTCGCAGGACCCGCCAAACTATGAAAAAAAGTGCGACTTTTAGTCCGGAAAGTACGGTATGTATTTCGTAGTGGACATCATGCATCAGAGTGTTATGTCTCTGAATAAAGGTACATTTTATAATGGGTTTCATTCTAATAATGTTTATTAAATTAAGTTTGAGCAGATATTTCAGTTACATTAGTAGAGTAGTTCTCAATTGTCTTTTGTAACATCTTTTTAAAAGTATTAAATGTTAGTTTAAATCTTCTGTGCGCATTTCATAGATAAAAGGTGAAATATAGTAACTGCACAAATTTTATTGTCTTTCAACAAAACAGTAGATTTAAATGTTTGAACGTGAATGAGAATCTGATGTTTAAACCTTAAGTACTACTTCTCATCCTGTGTTTCAGTGGCAAATGCTATTATGACCAGATGCTTTAATCCAGTATTTTCTTCACAGGACATTGCTGCTGCTGTTCGTAAGATAGAGCCAGAAAAGTCTGCAAAAGTAAAGGAGGGTGAGACTTTCCTCAAATCCTCTCCAAAATGTGCGAGTGCACCACAGCTCTACTCCAAGGTGGACGAGGCTAACAAAAAATACAATAAAGTTGATTTGCTATTGAAGTGTGCTGATGACAAGTAAGTATACTTCCTTTTTTTACAATGGAAGTCATACTTTGAGAGCTTGAAATGTGAGTCTAAACATTGCACTTTTGTAGACTGCAGAACTCCTATCAGCTGGAGAATTCTCTGCAGAATGGCAAAGCTCTGCTGTCCACCTATGAAAACAAGCTGGCAAGAGAGGAGGTCGCCCCATCCGACCCCGCCTCACTGGAGAAGACCCAGCGTGAGTTGGCGGTAAGTTTAGTAATCCATGCCACTTTTTTTCTTGATCTTTTTTTCCCAAGATACACTATGGACTCATGCCTCACATATTCCTATCTCCAGGACATTGCATCTGAGCTGAGGAGCAAAAGATCTACTGTCACAGATACTGAGCAGAACCTGAGAGATGCCAAGGCCAGCTGCAGCAATATGGCCAACAAAGTGCAAGAACATTGTCCTGATATTGAGAGGCAAGAGGCTGATGTTCAGAAACTCTCCAAGCGCTTTGACAACCTGAACAGACAGGCTGAAGCAAGGTGAGTTCATATCCAAGTTATTTAAATGGAAATGTGCTTTAAAAAATGACTAAAGAATATAATTCCACGGATTAGTTTTATTTAGTTTACTGTGTGCTGTGATTACGATACTAGGACTGATTTCACTATTAATGTTTATGGTTGCACCTCCTGTAAGGTTGAATTTGTTAACATTAGTTAATGCATTATTTGTCAAGAACAGCATTAATTAATTTGTTTTTATTTGTAAATTTGTTATTGGGAAATCTAATGCATGTAAATGTTAATGAACTGAACTCTATTGTAAAGTGCTATCCTGTTTATTTAATATAAATACATAATTTTTTTCAGTAGCATAGGTCCTACAGAAAGAGTATTTCATCTCAAAATATCAGCATCTTTTCAAATTATTTAAAATGTTTTCATTTGACAGATTACAATGTCTGCAAAGAGCCAAAACGGCCTACGCCAGTTACCACAATGACTATGACAACCTCAACAGCTGGCTTTCTCGAATACCAAACTATGAGCCACGTGAAACTGATGAGATCAGACAGATTGAAGAGAAACTGAAAAGTCAAAGAGTGAGACTTTAGCCATTTCTGTCATTTCAATAATGGAATTATAATGTTACAAATTGCATTTATTTACCCAAGCTATCTTTGAAATGTACAGAATCTGCTCTCTGACATCACAAGAAAAGAATCAGACCTGAACAATGTGTCTAGAAATGCACAGCTTTATCAGCAAGCAGTCAAGGTAAAATAATCACCGTATTCCAGAGCATTATCCTACTATCGTGTTTATGCAAAGCCATGTGAACTCCTTTGTGTCGTGGCTTTCAGGACTATGAAAATGAAGCGGAGCGGTTTAAATCAATCCTTGACCTTGAAGATGGCTTGGTTCCTCAGACATACAAAAGGAGCAGACTTGAATCTCCTGCCTTGAAAGTGAAGAGAGAGGTGAATATTTTCAAAAAGCAAATAAGTAATTAGTACATTTTAACGCCTTGTAATGAAATTATTTCTGACTGGTAAAGTTTAAACATGATTGTTGTGCTTTAAAGGAATCTGCAATTGAGGCCAAGTTCACTGAAGTGAATGCTGTGAACAGGCAGAGATTGCAGAACCTGGAGTTTGCTCAAAGCCTTCTGAACCAGGTAAAACACATTGCAACTTACAGCATGCATAAAAATAAGCATAGTATGACAAAAGCATTGCTTTTGCTTTTAGACACATTCAATATTTTTTGCAATTCATTACAGCAACCAGAAGTTACAGTGATCCAGCAAAATGTCCAGACGGTGAGATCCTCAGCCCCAGGAGAAGAGCCCTGGAGAATCAAAAAACAGCTTCAGGAAGAAATTCAGCGGCGAGACCAACTGGAAAGAGAAATTCAGAGTGTCCAGAGTGACATCTATTTACTGGAGGGCCAGAAACCACAGGACACAATTGTCAAGAAAGAGCTTATCAAACAGGTGCATGACCCTCAACTTGATGAAGAATATCATCGGGTTCAGCAGAAGCTCTTAGAAGAAAGCAGGACCACTCGTGTCTTAGAGAGCGAGTTGGACACCCTCAGTGTAAAGCTGCGTGGGATTGAGACCGAAATGAAAGAAGGAGCTCAGCAGTATACAGTCAAAGAGGTCCTCCGCATTGAGAGAGACAGGGGACAGGAGGAAGAGCTCAGGAGACTGAGAGAAGAGCTAGAGGAAGTCAAGAGGATGAAGATGATCAGAGAGAATGAAATCATTCAGATTCAAAAGCATGTTACTATTCTTGCAGAGCAGAAAAACACGGAGCAGGAAATCATCAGGGAGGAGGAAGTCATTAAGGTTCAGAATGACCCTCAGCTTGAGAGCGACTACAGACTATTGCTTGACAGGAAGCAAACAGAAATAAACAGCCGAAAGGAACTCGAGGACGAGCTTCGATTCCTGCAGGAGAAACTGAGGCGTCTTGACAAGGAAAAGGCAATGGCTGAGGAAAAGATCTCCATCAAAGAAGTACTGAAAGTTGAGAAAGATATTGCTTTGGAGAGAGAGGTGGAGAACCTGAGGAGACAATATGAAGATGAAAAAAGCAAGCGTAGCTCTTTGCTGAGAGAGAAAACCGACATTCATCGCAAGATTACCAGCCTGGAGGAAGAGAAGTCGAGGGTCATCATTCAGGAGAAGGTGCGTGAGATTGTTCGACCTGATCCAAAGGCGGAAGCGGAGGTGGCAAATCTTCGACTTGACCTGGTGGAGCAGCAGAGAAGATACAGAGATTCAGAGCTCCAGATGAAGAGCCTCCAGGATGAACTGACAATGCTAAGAAACAGAGGCCCACAAATTGAATACAAGGAGACCATCAAAGAGGTCATCAAGTACAAGATTGACCCAGAAACCGAAAGAGAACTGGAGAAACTCAGGAATGAAATTGTGGACAAAACCCACCAAACAGAGAAGTTTGAGATGGAGATCCTCCAACTCAAAGATGAGATCCAAAGATGGAAAGACACCAAACCTCAGATTCAGACCAAAGAGATAGTAAATGAGGTCATGCAATACAGAGAAGATCCTAAAACCAAGGAGGAGATTGAGAGTCTCAAACGCAAACTGGCTGAGGAACAAAGAAAACGTTTGGACCTGGAAAACGAAAGGGCCTCCAATGAAGAAAGGATCAGGTTCAAGAAGATCGACTTGTCACAGGTGAGGGAAACGATTGTCCAGCAACAAGTAGTGAAGATGGAGCAGGATCCAGTCTTGAGGTCTGAATGTGACACTTTCACTCAAAACATCAACAATGAGCAGAGACAGAGAGAGATCTTGAAAGAGGAGCTGATCAGGTTGCAGCAACAAAAGACAGAATTTGACATTCAGCTTGAGGAGCTGGAACGTGAACGAAAATCCCGTAGAGAAGCTGAGCTTGAAATCCAGAGGCTGAGAGTGCGGCTCAATGAATTAGAGATCAGGGACAAGGAAAACAGAGAAAAGGTTACAGTAAAGCAGAAGGTTGTTCTCCAGCAAGACCCTCAACAAGAAAAAGAGCACTCCATCCTGCGTCTTCAGGTTGAAGAGGAGAGGCACAAGCGTATGCTCTTGGAAAAGGAGTTTAATGTCTTGTTGCAAAAGCAGGAAATACTCGATCGAACGGAAGTGCGTGAAAAAGTTGTGCGGACCGAAAAGATTCAAGTCGAACGAGACCCAGAGGCCGAGATGGACATTATAAGGCTAAAGAAAAGCCTTGAAGAAGAGGAAAAGCGACGTCGTGAGCTGGACCAAGAGATTATCAGCCTAAGCTCTAAGCTGTCTGAGGTGGAGTTCACCAATACAAAATCATCCAAAGAAATCGACTACATTCGTGATGAAAGCAACAGGTTACAGCAGGAGAACCAGCGCCTACAGAACGAAATAAGGAAGCTTCAATCCGAAATCCAGATCACATCAAAAGAAACAAGACACATCACTGAGTCTTCTGCAGTGGAAAACAGCAGGAACCTGGAAATTCGATTGGAATCCTTGCAAAGAGAACTGTCTGAACTCAGGCGCATCCGAATGGAGAAAGACCAAGAAATCGAAAAGCTTCAGAAGAGTCTGTCTATGATGAGTGTGAAGAGGGAGCAGCGAGAAAGTCATCTCCGCCGCTCCATTGTCGTCATCGATCCAGACACCGGAAAGGAGATGAAGCCTGAGGAGGCTTACAAGCTCGGCCTAATCGACTGGAAAATGTTCGTCAACCTTCAAAGTCAAGAATGTGACTGGGAGGAGATCACAGTCAAGGGTCCGAATGGCGAGTCCTCCGTTCTTCATGACAGAAAATCGGGCAAGAAGTTTTCTATTGAAGAGTCTCTTAGAGCTGGAAACATCACAAACCGTCAGCTGCAACAATATCAGAACAAAGAGATCAGCATCCAGGAGTTCGGTCTCATGCTGTCAGGCAGAGTCAAATAAATCCATTCAGCAGAAAACCAACATCAAATGTCCTATTCTGTTTACTTGGTTTAAGATCTTAAGTAAAAATGCTGTTTGTGTTCCCAAAGATCTCTTTTTATATTCACTTACTCGATACAGTGTGCATTTATTTTCACTTGCATTCTTATATCAATGCAAAAGGGTGTTCCTTTGGTTCCGGTTGTGAATTTGGGTTAATGTTTCTTTCACTATAACTATGAATCTTCATTGAAGATTAGCAGACGAGACACTGAGAATGTTTTACTGAAATCTATTTCAGTTTAACCATAATCTGATCTAATGTACGCATATAAAATGTGTGCCTTAATGAAAAAGTAACCCCTATCAGTCTCTCTTTATGCAGTTTTTACTTGTGTCAGATTATTCTACTTTCATGTTTGATTTAAGATTAAAAAATTAAATGTGGATAAATCTGATTACTGTGTTTTTTCCATTCATCTTTATCGTGAAGTAATAAAGCACAAAATGTCTTTGCGATCACTTTTTAGTTGACAAAACCTTCATATATGGTTTAAATGGCTCTCAAATAATATACACACAAATATTAAAAAAAAAGACTGAAAATGTTTTGATAGACTCAGTTATGTACATTTTGTAACTTCACATGAGCTTTATCAAATGCTGACACAGTGTGCTTTACATCACTAAGCAGCAAAGGCAGTCTGTTGTAAGGCTAAATTAAAAACAGGTTTTTTCCCAAATAAACAGATATTTATTATTATATATTATTATTATTATTTACACAAGTCAAAACATTTTTTCTTTGTCCCAAAATTTGTTCCCAAGCTTAAAGCTCTCCTTCATATCATAGCCCCCTGCTGTTTAGTACAACGCTTGTAGCGACAGCTGTTTAACGAGACAAGAGCGCACACTACTTCATCGCGCCGCGTTGCATCGCGTCGCTAGTAGGGGTAGATGGGTGTAGTGGGTGTGTTCATTCCCTGCATTCAGTGCGACATTTCTCGCTAACAGTTTAAGATGGCGACCGTGCATTTAAGGATCGGGGATCTGGTTTGGTAAGATAACAATTTTAACTTTTCACGATTTAATATCACGTCGAGGTTGAATACTCTTTCTTGCACGTGAAAGGCATTTTGTCGTGGCTGCAATAAAATGTTTTGTTAAAAATCTAGCATATGGCCCAGTTTATGTGCCGTCAAGCCAAACACTGAGCAGAAGGCTTGAGAGAGAGCTTAGCACACAAGCTAACGATTACTTAAATGCTTTTTAAGGAAAAACCCGTGCTGTTAGTTTGTTTAACGCTTAAGGGAAGTTTCATCTTACTTTTAGATATGTAATTGTATAAACAATGAATGTAATAAAAGCTTCAGTTCAGTTAGGGGACAGTTTTCTTACACGGTCGAAACTGGTTTCGCTACAAACTAGCGTTAGCTTGATTCGAGGCACGGTGTCAGTCATTTAATAAACGCTCAATCGTGTCACGTTTTATTAAAAATACGAATTTATCTTCTCATTATATATTTCAGGGGTAAACTTGGACGCTATCCACCTTGGCCAGGAAAGGTAAGATCTTTTCACGTGTTAAACTCCTGTTGTTTTTGTGAGGTCAGCTGTTGGCTCTTGCATTTAAAGGTTTCTATTTTTATTATTTTTTTTTATTTTTTTAATTAGAAAGCGTTTTTAGTCGATTTATTCAAACCAAAGCAAGAATGCTTCAAATTAAACGTTCAAATGCTTAATAAAAACAGTTCACTGAGATCTACAGCTTCTGTATCAGCAGACTGTTGTGGATAATGTGTTCAGTGGTTTCCTTTACTGATCTCTTACCCTTGTGTTTTCAGGTCGTCAGTCCTCCGAAGGATCTGAAAAAGCCACGAGGCAAAAAATGTTTCTTTGTCAAGTTTTTTGGAACTGAAGATCAGTGAGTACAGAGATGATCATAGTCTTTTACCATCACTTCCTCTTGTTTGCGGAGGATTTGAAAGGTTAAGCTAAGCAGATGTTGACTTTTGATATGCGTCGCCCTTTCAGCGCCTGGATAAAGGTGGAGCAGCTGAAGCCTTACCACCCCCACAAAGAGGAGATGATCAAGATCAACAAAGGCAAGCGCTTCCAGCAGGCTGTTGATGCAGTTGAGGAGTACCTAAAGAAGGCCAAGGGGAAAGATCAGGTTAGTATATACACACACATTTGTGGTCTTGTTTACGCCTTGGCTTTTCCGTGATCTGGTCATAAGCTGTCAGCTGAGATTCATACTGCGTTACAGCTGGTATTGAATTGCTTTTTAAATATGTCTCCTGTGACCGCTTCTGTTCAGATTTCCCCTTATTTTGGCAAACTGTACATCACTTTTGGGGCAGTGTCGAGTGCAGCACACAGTTGCTATCAACTGAAAGATCCTGTGTTATGCAGATTCCACGCAATCAGGACAGGAAATTAAAGGATAAAGAAAGCATCTGTGATTTTTCACCGTAATTCATATGTTTTGGTACAACGGAGCAATGTTTTAATTCCTTGTTTTGGTGTGCGTTCTCACAACACGTCCCGCAATGATTAAGTACTCGGTCATTAGGCGATGTTTTGTGGCTGTTCATTCACATGAGCGTCAACACTACAATTTCAAACCCCATTGACACCTGTATTTAGCACTGTCCACTTCTGATCAGCTCGATGAAAATGCATCTCTTAATACCAGCTGTAATCTGCATAAAATAACCATGTGGTCTGTTTCTGTTGTTAAAGTAAACTAAAAAAAAAAAATATATATATATAATATATTTTCTTTTGTACAGCACAAAAGTAGATGAGTTTTGTTTGTCCATACAAAGGAAGTAAGTGGGTCCCAAAACTGTTAAGTAGTACATTTTAGTTTTTGGGTGAAAGATCCTGGTTACACTTGTTATCAGGATGTGGTCAGTCAAGACAAATCACTCTTTACTCCCGATAGTAACATGCATTTCAAATATGTCTCCTTTCAACACTTTGTGCTTAGATTTTGAGGATCTGACATACATTGCTCACATTGCCAGTGTGTTCCCGTTTTTAAAGTGCATCACAAAGGCAGCATACTGTTGTTTGCACATAAGTTTAGTCTCACTCTGAATAAAATTATTTTGAGAAGAACTGTTTGTCAGACATTTTGGATTGGATGGTTAATTTTGCATAAAGAAGCTACACATCACAAAACATTTTGGATTCCATTTGTCTCTTTTTAACGTTGTCCACTTATGATTGACTCCTAAAAGCATCGATTCCAGGTATAAGCACTGGAATTCACCAGGTAGTATTTCATTCATAATTGCTCATGTTGTGTGAACTTTGTTTTGCAGACACACTCTGATGACAAAAGCAAGTCAGATAAAGGGCGTAAAGCAGCGAAACCAATGAAGATCATTGAAGAAGATGATGAAGATGCCTTCAAGGGTGGCTCGTCAGACAAGGTTGGAAGATAATACCTCACCATTAAATGGCATTGCGGAGGGGAAGGGTTAGGTCATAACCCCACATGTTTTTATCAGCTTCATCAAAGTCCTTTGCTAAGGCCATTTGCTGTTGCACCTGCTGTGGAGTTGGGTTACAATTGTGTGTTTTAGAGGTGGATTTGTCAAGCGGGACCCACCCATTCATTGAGACTGATGTCATCTTTTGCAGTGTATCCGCCTGGCCATATTTTGACCGGGTCGAGATGCAGCTATTTTAGGGCTTTGTTTTATGAGATAAAGCCATACTGTACACATGGTGAATGTGTCTCTCTTTCCCTTAAGGAACAGACTGATTCTGACCCAGAGCCATCCTCTGTACGACGGCTGGTCGCTGGAACAGTGTCAGGATTCAAATGGGAGAGCAGTGTAGGTTACATTCACAGTTTGTTTCTGCACTTTTATGGGATCTGCACATGTGCCCTTTTTTAGCTACCAGTAAGACTTACCCACAGGCTGATTTTGGTGCAGTTAAAGCTGTGACTTTTCATAGCAGCTGGTGTGAAAACACCTCACTTTCGAAATGGAAGTCACTTCACTATATAGTTGCACCTCTCTGCAGATTAAACCTCTGTCAGGTCAGTAAGTCTCTTTGGAGAATAGTTTCCAATTTAACTCTCTTCCATTATAGCCAGTAAAGGATGACCCACATTTTCATCACTTTCTGCTCAGCCAGTCTGAGAAGGTAAGGACTTTTTGCTGGGATGCTGATTGATTTTCCTAGTTAGTGCAACCTTACCCCTATCTCTTGCACATTGCAAACAATGGCTGCTCTAATAATTTCTGAATCCTTTTCTCCCCAAACTGCTTCTGGCAATGCTAGTCGGCTGAATCTGCAGCATGGCAGTTGGACAGAATTTTTTACCTAACAGAACTGACCATGTTAGGCTTATTATTTTTTGATGTGGTTATGTATGAGGTCTTTGTCTGGCAGTGGTCAGGGTCCAAAATGAACACTTCTTATTTTAATCCCAGATAATTAACTCCACATGGCTAATTATTTACACTACCATTTAAAAATTTGGGCTCAATGAGATTTATTGTTTGAAAGAAAGTAATACTTTTATTCCTCAACGACACATTAAATTAATCGGAACTGGCAGACATGTATAATGTTACAAAAGATTTATATTCCAAATCAATGCTCTTCTTTTGAACTTTTTTTTCTTCAACAAAGAATCCTGAAAAAAGTTAAGGTGGTTATTAAATATTAAACAGTTTTCAACACCTATATATTTACACTTGCATATATAATTTAAAGATCCTGAGCAGTAAATCCACAGAATGATTTCTGAAGAATAATTAGACACAGAAAACTGAGGTAATGATTACTGAAAATTTAGCTTTTAAAAAAAAGTGAATATGCAGTATTACTGTTACTGTATTTTTGTGCTGATAAATGTAGCCTTGGTGGGTATAGATGTACACAAACTTCCAATTTTCTTTGTAAATCTTACTGACCCCAGACTTTTGAGAGGTAGAGTTCACAATATTTCTGCATCTAGTTTATAGAGTGGGGTTAATACAGACCACTAAAACAATACTGTCAAAAAATAAAATCACAGCAGTTGTAAGCTACAAATTACAGTCAAAAATAAAATTTAATAGAAAAATATTTAAAATAGGCAGTAAAAAAATATTTGTGGCAAAAAGTGAATTACTGTACTTTTTGGACTGGCTATGGTTGCACAGTTTGTTAGCATGTCTGAATAATTGATTGGATTGATGGAAAAAATGTATCCAGTTATACCAGCAAGCTGTTTAAATGACTCTTCCTTTCCTCTTGGCACTTCCTCTTCAGAAGAACATTTCCTTCTTGCTTGTACTTTTGCCCTTTTGCTTTCAGGCGCCACAGTCAGAAACGAATCAATCTTAAAATTATATCTCCAAAAATGGAGACACTGAGATCTTAATTGCCTGAGGCTTTTCTCAAAAATGTTCATTTAGGCTGCGTCAGCTGTTTTCTTGCCTTGTATAAGTTTCAGTTAAAGTGAAATGGAGCATGTGGCTGAGCATGATACTTGATTTTCAGTTCCTAACACTGGCTTCGCTCCTGGCTCTCACATCAGATACGGCAGAAAGAGCTGTGTTTTTTATATATATATATATAGTGCAATCCTTACTGGAAGCCGACAGAGCCATAAAAAGAGTGCACTTAAGATCATTTGTGACTGTTGGGCCAAAAGGTTTCCACCTGGTTTTCCCTCCCCTGGCTCTGGACTTGGTGTTTTCTCTTTAATGTGTATCTAGGAAACTTTGAGTGCAAGACTATTTGCTATTTCTAGACTATCTAAAATGAATCTGCTGAATTTACTTTGATTGACAAGAAAATCTCCCTTTTACTTACAGCCAGCTTCATCAATGGAGCCCATCACCAAACGCTTAAAGATAGTCGAGGAGGTGAGCGCTGTCTTGGATTTCACAGCTTGTGGATTCTTCATTTACCTCCCAATTAGCCAGCTCGCACTGCTTGGTCATTTTAATAATTGTGTATTGTCTTGAAAAGGACACAGGATCAACGTCTATTCAAGCAGCAGACAGCACAGCCATCAACGGCAGCATCACACCTACAGACAAAAGGTGATAAGAAAAAATCCTGTTTCTGGAGGTCCAAATGTCTGAGACCACACTGAAATTCTGAGATTATTATTTTTTTATATATTATTATTATTGTCATTAGTGTTATTGTAGTCTTATTTGTATGCTGTTATAATATGTATTAATATTTGAATGGGATATTTATATTTTCAGTTTTTCATACTAGTAATTTTGTTGTGTGAGTTTGTCATTTTGTTTTATTTTGTATAAGTGACCCTGGAGCACAAAAGCAGTCTTAAGTTGCTGGGGCATTTTTTTTATAGGGTTGGGAACCGAGAACCAGTTTTTATTCATAACTGGTTCTGTTCTCTGAAAAGAACCGGAACCGTGAGCAATTTCTAAGTTTCGGATCTGGTGCAACACGTGACCAAGCGCTGTGAGCAGCCTCCCACCGGTTTCTGACGATTCTGCGTTTCCCCTAAAGGATTTCATAAAGCAAATAACAGCCCTGCCTCTTTAATTACTGCACACATTGATTACAATGATGCCCTACCAAAAATATATCAAACTTTTTTTTTTATTCCTAATATGCATTGCTAAGAATTCATTTGGACATCTTTAAAGGCGATTTTCTCAGTATTTAGATTTTTTCACCCTAAGATTCCAGGGCCCGTATTCATAAAGATTCTAAGAATCCTTTCAGAAAACTCTTAATTTAGCTTAAAAACTTTTACGTAGGAGTCTTAGCTTAAGAGCAATTCGTAATTGATCTGAGAGCAACTCTGAGTAAGGAAAAGACAAAACTTTCATCTTAGTGAGGAGGCGGGGTTGACCCCGTTGCTACGTATGACACAATCTTTTGAAGACTGTGATTGGTTGGTTGTCCAAGAAGGAAAAATAGAGTGATTTTAAGTATAGGGTCTATTCTAATTCTCACTTTGAATTTACATGCGTAATTTTTCCTATTTGACCGTTCTCTCTCTCTCTCTTACACACACACACACACACACACACACACACATTATGTGTGTATATAAATCATTTTTTTATTTACCATGAGGTATTTTTTATTTCCTATAAGGTATTTGATTGGCTTATAATGATAAAAATTGTTTCACTCTTTCCAATTACAGTGATTGAAGTGGCGGTTTGAATGTTGGTTTTAATGTATCAAACATGGGATCAAAACCAAGAAGGACGAGAAAGCCAAACAGTGTTTACTGTTAGCCCAGTTAGTGGATGAACACAAGGCCATTCTTAAAGGATACTTCGGGCCGGGTGTCACAGCAAGGGACAAGAAGCAGACATGGGAGCATATAGCACAAACTTTTAACGGTTCATTCCCCCTGCTTGTGCGCACCTATAAGCCTGCTATATTCATAAATGCAGTTTTTTGAGGGAATGTCCAGTGGAAACGAAATGAACTGCGACACAATAAGATGTTCTGAAAGTGCTGTAATTGTTTGTGTGATCACTCTGCTTACAGAAGGTTGTGACATATTGCATTGTTGCATTTTCCCAGTTGCCAAATATCGTAATGTAGTGATTACTTTTAATTTCTGGCGCTATGGCATTTCTGCGCTGTGTCTGAGATTTTAGCACATCTCTAATAAGATCAGTCACAAACATGATCGCTGCATGATCTAGGCAAGGCAAGGCAAGGCAAGTTTATTTATATAGCACATTTCATACACAATGGTAATGCAAAGTGCTTTACATAAAAGAAAGTCAAATAATCATGAAGAAAAATAACAAAAATAAAACAAGCAATTTTAAAACTTTGAAAATGATTAAAACATTTACTTAAAATTAATTTTAAAAACGGTTAGAAAATGTGATAGACACTATCTAATCTATAGCATCTAATTAACTCCCTGTCATCCATTGTTTGCAACACATTTCTTCTGCCTCTTCATCTTTCTGCCATTTTCTCCTCTGCTAAAGAAACTCTTAAGCCTCTTAAAAGTCCTTGTCTGTGCTCCTAACAAGTTTGACCTTAAGACCTCTTTTAAGGGTTAAGATGCTTTCTGAATGACTTTTTTCTTTACTAGGATTTTTTCTTTAATTTTAAGAGTAAACGCCCACATTTCTAAGAATTTTCTTAGAATTTTGTCACTTGGAAGCTACTTTTTGCATTAAGATTCTATATGAATACGGGCCCAGATCTTCAAATAGTATCTCGGGCAAATATTGTCCTATCCTAATAAACCATACATCAACGAAAATATAATTTATAATTTTGAAAAATGGGCACTTTTTGACGCATTCAAAAACAAGTGCACTTCACTACCAGTGTAGTCTGATTCCCAAACACTCTTGTGAGCTGGTTCTTTATAGTGAATCAAAAAATATTCCATGACCAGTGCTTGTTAAACCATTCTCTTAAGTGTGCTGATAATATCTGTAATCTTAGTAATATAATTTGTTTTAAAAACAGGATAGGGTTCCTTGGACTAGGACTGATGGGAAGTGGTGTGGTTTCTAATTTGTTGAAGATGGGGCATGTTGTGACTGTTTGGAATCGCACAGCAGAAAAGGTACAATCAAAGAGTTTTAATAAAAGTCTGTGAATTATTTTCCAACTTTTTTTTTAATTGTTATTCTGCAGTGTGATTTGTTCATCCAAGAAGGTGCCAGATTGGGACGAACACCCGCAGAAGTTGTGTCCCTGTGCGATATCACATTTTCCTGTGTATCAGACCCTAAAGCTGCCAGAGATGTAGGTCACTGTTTTGTAAATTGCTCTTTGTTTCTAATCGGTCACGCTACTGTCTTTGGTTTACATGTACAGTATTATTTCTGTTCAGCTTGTGTTAGGTCCTAGTGGAGTCCTACAGGGAATCAGGCCAGGCAAATGTTACGTGGAGATGTCAACTGTTGACCCAGAAACCACCACAGAGCTCGCACAGGTAACCAACATCATCCCGACAGGTGTTTCCTGACATTATTGGAGGAAGTCCGTAATTAAGGTTCATCTAAATCTGTAGGTCATCACATCCAGAGGCGGCAGATTCCTAGAAGCTCCGGTTTCGGGGAGCCAGCAGCTTTCCAATGATGGTATGCTGGTCATTGTTGCTGCAGGAGACCGCAGTGTTTATGAAGACTGTAGCAGCTGCTTCCAGGCAATGGGGAAGACGTCTTTCTTCATAGGTACTACATCCTCTCAGTTGTGTCGTGTGGCTGTATGCGAGGCTGATGTTGCATGTTTCCACATGATATTAACTTTGTATTTTCCATTGAAGCAGGGGAAGCAGGAAATGCTGCACGAATGATGCTGATTCTTAACATGGTTCAAGGCAGTTTCATGGCAACCATTGCAGAGGGATTGACCTTGGCGCAGGCCACGGGACAGTCGCAGCAAACATTCTTGGATATTCTCTGCCAAGGACAAATGGCAAGCACGTTTGTGGACCAGAAATGCCAGAGTAGGCTTACTTGTTTAGTTTTTTTACAATTCTGATTTGAAGTATTGCTGTATAATAATCATTTGTAATAGCAGCTTTTATAGTTCCTATGTTTTATGTGCTGGTAGATTTCGGAGTTTACCTTTGAATCTTACGCTAATTAACCATATTCTGTAACATGGTGATGCTTGGAGATCGTAGTCTTTGGTCTTAATGTCAAATGGGGTCCACCTATAAGCCAATATAGTCACTTATCGTGCAAATTGTCCAAGGAACTATTGAAACACACAAATGGAAATTGGTTACCATTAGAATCTAGAGGCAACACAGTATGTCAGTGTAAATTTCTGTAATAATAAAAGTGATACTAGCTCATTCATGTAACATTTGATGTGTTTCTTCTCAGATATCTTGCAGGGCAACTTTAAACCCGATTACTACCTGAAGCATATTCAGAAAGATCTGAGATTAGCCATTTCCATGGGAGATTCGGTTAATCATCCAACACCAATGGCAGCTGCTGCAAATGAGGTAAAACAGCATTCGTATTTGGTAGCAGAACGGATTATAATTTGACCACAATTGATGCTTCATTGACTTTTGGTAGACTGACCATGTAGCTAACTAATGCATGTATTTTTAGATTCTGTCATGCATCTAAAGTAAACCAAAGAACTGAATTCAACCTTAAAATGCATATTTAATTGAAGTATATGGATATTTATGTCATGTCCCCTATTTTTACATATAGATTACTTTTACCAGAATATAATACTCACTTAAAGTATCTGTTTTAGTGTTTGTAAAGACTAAATGTATTTTTGGCTTATACTTCAGTTTTAAATAATGCATTATTTCGCCCCTCTGCAGGTGTACAAGAGAGCTAAAGCATTGGACCAGTCGGACAATGACATGTCTGCAGTCTACAGAGCTTATATTCACTAATCCTGTAGATGTGCTTCACGTTCTGGACCACAAACCTCACCTTCTTTGTTCCTCTCCCTCTGTCTTTCTCTCCTCTGCTGATGAATTTTGTTGGGCACCAGTGATATGTTTTCCCATGTGTAATGGGATCTATTTAGCGGCCTAATCTGAGCATTGCAATCACTGTAATATTGCTGCACCGATTCTCAGTGGGAGGTTATTAAACTCCCTGCAAATGATTATTTTATGATTGAAGGTGCAGTGTATTATATCCGCATTTCGTTAAGGCTACTGTTGTTTAAAGATCCTAGGGTTTTTATTCATCATTCATATCTTTACAAATGAATTCCCACATTACAGATTTCTGGACATCGGAAATTACAAAGTATGAACTTTTGATCACAAACAGGCTTGAGGAGCACGACGAAGAAAAAAAGCCACTGCATTGCCTTAATACCCATATATGATAGATGTATTTATTTATTTTGTCTCTAAAGATTACCATCATGTCAGGTGCAATTTGGCCGTACAATTTTTATAATTTTTTTTTTTTCACTCAGCATTGGAGGTCACCTGTTCAGTTCAGTTCAATTTAGTTTTTATTGCCTTATAAGAAATTCAGTATTTTTTTTTTATATTATTTGAAATTGGCTGTAATAATCACACAGAAGATCCTGAAATTATTCATCGTTTCCAAGTAACCTAATGCTGAAAAGCATCCAGTAGTTTTTCCAGTATTGAGTCTTTATCACTTTTGCAGTGGAACTTCCTGTTTTCCAGCTTGACTACTTTAGGATCACATTAGTGTATTTTCATTTTAAGTTGTTTTATTTGTTTTGCTTTATTTGGAAATGTTTTAATTGGACTTACATTTTGTCCAAATCAGTTGGCTGACAGAGTAATCTGTTGCTCCATTAATTTTTTTTTTTTTTTTTTTTTTTTTTTTTTTTTTGCCTAATTGGTTAAAATAACTATATAGTTTTTATTTGAATTACCATTGTAACTCATGGAAAAAAAATAAAAATGTAAAACAAGGCCAAACTAACATTATGCTGCATTTTATCCCTAAATTATGATTGCATTTTTAGTGATATTGCAAGCCATGAATTCAGTGGATTATAATTTGGTAATTTTGAAAAAAAAAAAAAAAATTCTCAGAACAAATACAGGGTGATTCATTTTCTATAAATTGTTGTTCTGACAAAAATAAAAAAATAAATTGCTTGGTTCTGGATGAAAATGTTGTGATTTACTAAGATTAAGACGTTGTGTATATATCCCCATTAAAGGGTTGGGTAATTTGAATACATGGGATAACATGCTTTGTTTGACTCTACTGAATTTATTAATCATCTGTTGTCTTAATATTGTAGACTGTTCTTTTGTCTTAGAGAATGGGTTTATTTACTGTAAATGGTTTGATTTTTTTTTTTGTGGCTTAAACTAAGTTGGTAATGACACCAGTTGTGCAAGAAAGGTGTCTGTGTTCAAATTGGAGCTATTTATAATTTCATGTAAATGTGAAATTTATTTTCTTTTTTTGTTTGTGCGGTCAACTGAACCCTCTGAATAAACAAACCGAATGTCCAGCTGGTTATTTGTTTTTAGTGTTGATTTCTTTAATGCTGTTGTATGAGTTCATGAAAAAAAAATCCACTGTCCTTTGACTCCTTTCCAAGCCGGAAGATTTCAAAGTTACACAAGCCGGAAGTGCAGGGAAAGGAGGCGTGTCAAACTTAATTGTTTACGAGTGGTCTTCTGACTGGGCACACCAAATAGCGGAGTGGTTTGAGTTATTTTCAGCAGATTTAGGACGGCTTCAGTGATTTGTAATGCTCGGAGAGGAGAGATCTACTCTGTCTGAGCTAGCGAAGATGACGGCCGCAAGTCAAGCCGAGAGGACTGTGCTGGTGAGAGACTGATTTGTGTCTAATGCATGTCAGCTGCTTCACAGACATAGGCGAGGTTATTATGGTTTGATTAAGAACAGTCAGATTTAAGGGGGCTTGCAGTTATAAATGTATTCGTTGCGTTGCCATGCAGAGTTTGTAGGTGCAGTTTTGCAGAGCAGCTGGTGGGACAAAGTCCAATTCATCCCGGTGAATGGTTGTGACACAGTTGTGATGCTCATTTGTCCTGCCTTATCGTTGCTCTGTTTAGTTTATGCATTAAGTCTGATACTGACCACTGTTTCTCACATACTGATCGATTTGATCCTGAAACAGAAATCAAAGGGATTGTTCGTTCAGTAATTACAATTATTTTAATGTACTCACCCTTGTGTTGTTGTCTTATTTTGTTTGTTTGTATGCTTTAATGAAAAACAAAAAACAAAACAAAAAAACATATTAGCGCAGTCTGCTCTGATTGGCCAACTGACCCAGTGCATTGTGATTGGCCGAACACCGCAAGCACTCATCCGAAATGTAACGCCCCTTTCCATAATCGCGAGCTTCATCTTTCAAAATAAATGTAAAGACAGTTAATAATGTCCTTAGTTTTACCATAAGTTTAAGCCCGAAAGGGGAACAGAGTCGCATTACAGACATAGTGATGAAGCTCGTATGTGTTTGAAGAGTACAAGCCAAGGATGGTAAAGATAGCTGACTCCACTGTGTGACCGTGTCTCTCTCTCTCTCACACACACACACACACGCGCAAAACTCTGCATTTGAACAGTTAATAGCAAAAACTTTAATAACACAACTACTTACAGTAGCTGATTCAGAAGTGCCAGATTATTGTAGCAAAGTCAGAATTACCTCATAGGTGTTCTGTTGTAAGTAATCTTAAAGCTTCCTAAATTCTTTCAGAAGGCCAAATAAAGTGTTTTTGCTTTCGACTAGAAACACACAGCATCTCCCTGACATGACTGCTTCAACACTTACTGTGGTTACTGAAACCATGCCTTCTTTCTTTGCGTGAACATTTGAGCGGCATTATGCAAAAATTTCCGCATTGTGATGTAGACGTGGGGGCTTGTTTGAATGAGCCTTTTTAGGGGGCCATGGAAGACTCTTAACTTATATAAAGAATATCTCTTTGGATTTGAGACTTCAGTTTTTGCAACTTTACAGATCTAAATTATGCACCAAGAGCTTGTAACACTCCAAACAGAAAGAATTTTTTTTTAAATGCATCATATGACCCCTTTAAAATAAAGGCAGAATGGCTGCTTTACTGTATAGAGAAAAATCCAGAAGATGGTAATACATTAGTCATGAGTGTGTGTAAATGGTGACATCATGTATATTTTTAGTGAAATATGTATTGAAGGCAAGTTTTTGTGTGCTTTAGGAGGAGGAATTTAATTGGCTGCTCAAAGAAGAGGTGCATGCGGTGCTTAAACAGCTGCAAGACATTTTGAAGGTAACTTCAGATACTTAAAAAATTAGCTTACTCCAAAACAATTCGGTATTATTGTGCAAAACAGGGTGTTAATAATAACATTTGTTTGCTTTCACCAAAGGAGGCGTCCAGGCGTTTTTCAGTGCCGTCACCAGGACAGGAAGGACAGCTGAAACAAGAGAACTTTATTCTGGGCAGCTCAACGTAAGATCTATTAAATGAGACTGTGTGATTAATTTTAGATTTGAAATATGCAATAATGTATGTTTTTTTTTTTGTTACTACAGTTTTATGGGATGGTGTACAGAGCTGAAGATGTATTGAAATTTTTGCGTTTTTATTTTGCACTTGATTTAGGATGGACCAGGTGAAAGGGGTTTTGACGCTACAAGGAGAAGCTCTAACTCAGGCTGTAAGTGTGTTTCACACCATCATGAAAAGAGCTTTCAGCATGAATGGAACTGCTTTGCTTCTGGCTTTTTTTTTTTAATGTATGATATTATATTCAACAAAACAGCCATAACAGCTATATTCAGCCAGTGGAATTGAAAAGACACTTTGCTATGCAGTTTATCTGAGCTCCGTGATTACTTTTGTTATTATTAGAATCAATATTAAATAATTTCTTTTGCAGGATATTAACATTAAAGCTGCTAAAAGCAGTCAAGTAATGCACTTTGCATTCCGAGATGATAAACAGTGGAAATTGCAGCAGGTAATGTATCTTTCTCTCTTTCAATTATCTTTAATAAAAAAGAAAAAAAAAGAAAGAAAAAAAAAATGGTTTATATATTATAAAAAAAGCTGTTAAAACATATTCTGCCCCTCCTCAGATTCAGGATGCCCGAAACCATGTGAACCAGGCCCTGCAATTACTAAGCAGCCATGATGAGAGTTATCATTTCAAAACTGGGGCTGAAGTCAATAAGGTTCGTTTTCACAGATATTTACAGTTAGGCCCAGGGGCCCGATTCAGAAGAAAAAAGATAAGAAATTTCTTAAAACAAATACTGTCAATTCTTAAGTTCTCAAATATTGACTTAAGTCTATTTTGTGCTGCCTGCAGTTTACCTTTCTTTTTACTCTCTGCACTTAGTCACTTTTTTTTTAATGTGCCATCTATTTCCTTTAGTCAAAGCGCATGTCTCAAAGTGTTGTGTTCCATCTTTCTTGTGTGCAGCATTTGCGTGTGCACTGCTAAGAGTTAACATGTCCTGCTAAATGCTACCGTAAATTAAAATGAAATCAAAACAAGGTCCCTGTTTGATTGTGTAGAGTCCAGCAAAAAGTCAAGTTATCTTAGAGGTACAAAGTGTAATATTTACAACGATCTATTTACAGAAATGCAATATAATATACATAACTATGTTTTCAGAGGTGTATAAAGACATTACTTAATGATCCGTTATGTTTTTATGACCTTAGATTGAGCAATTTCTATCTACATACACCGCGGGTTCCCTTACATGGAAGTCGCCACTATGTTTTTACAGTAGCCATAAACAGACAAACTGTTCTACACAGCGCGTTTCGACACTTTGTTGTTCTTGTGAATAAAACACTGACAAAATGATGAACAAGTGCATTAACATTCGCAATACTATCGATTTATTGAATATTTACGTAAATATAATTATTTGATTTACCCTTGTAAAGAAATCTCATTGCTTTTTTTCTGTCTTTATCATAGCTTCTCTAAAAGGAGGGGTTAGACAGAGCCGTTGGTTGCAATTCGTAACATCACCGCTAGATGCTGCTAAAATTTACACACTGCACCTTTAACTATAAAAGGTTGATTTTTAGTAATGTTATTTTCCGTAATCCTAATAAATAATAAGTTTTTTCTCTAGAACATTCTTAAAGGTGCTGTATGTAAATTTTTGAGTCTACTAAAGCATAAAAATACCATAAAATGTTTGCAGATGTCAATTTAACATACTTGTTTATCTGAAAAACGATGCTACAGGCAGTTATTCTCCTTTGAAAATGTGCATTCTGAGCCGCAATGTCTGTCTCTTTTGGTTTGTGAAACTCGCCCACTGTCAGTTTACCCAATTGTATTTTGGCACTCTGGTTTGCCAGTTGGCGGAAACGCAGCGCATTTCATTTCATTCATCATCAAGTGTGCTCCTGCTTGTTGCTGTCGTCAATCTGGCAACCAGATTGTCAACAGTGTCTCAAAGAGGGGCGAAAAAAAGAAAAAAAAACTCTCCAGTATTTTGAATTTGGACTGCAATACCTACTTCAACCACTCTGTGTCTACTTCCAGAACTTTAAGAAATGTTTTTGAGAAAACTGGCCCCTGGTTTTCTTCATGTGTACTTGTGTGGTTCATAATCTCCCGTTAGTACATTTGAAGCAGTTGTGTGCTACAGGTTACTCTGGATTAGGAACATTCACTGGTACTGTATCTGACGTGAGATTGCACTCTGTGACGTTATTCGTGTTTCAGCTTATGGATGCAGTAATGCTTCAGTTGACCCGAGCCCGAAGCAGACTCACAACCCCTGCCAGCATGACTCTTCCTGAGCTCGCAGCCAGTGGCCTAATGGTTAGTACGCGGATCTACACTTTACGCTTGATGTGGAATTCTCCATGTGCTCTTGTGAACGTTTCTCCGGTTCTTTCTAGAAAATGTTCACACCTCCAATGCCTGGTGACATGATAGTGAACTTCTATATCAATCTCAGTAAAGTGTGTTTGACGGTGTATCAACTACATGTCCTGCAGCCTAACACTACCAAGGTATCAAGCCATTTTCAAGCCACCTGCACTAAAAAAAGGAAAATGACTAGAAAATATTTTTCAGGCACTCCTATCAGGAATGTGTTTTTAAAATGCACAATCATTTTGTTTTCTGTCAGAACTTCAAATCAGCAGGAAGTTCAGTGCTGCATAATCCAGGAGCAATGTTGTAAGTGCTCACATTTCCTGTTTTCACGCTGCAGCACCAGCAGTCAGTCTCAGTTTTTATTTTTCAAATGGTCTGGTTGATAACGTTTTTGGCACATTTTGCTTTTTCTCCTAAAGTGAATACAACAACACAAAGTTTGAGGTGAGCCAGGTCCATAAGGTGGAGTGCGTGGTGCCGTGGCTGAATGACACGCTGGTGTTTTTCACCATTTCCCTGCAGCTCTGTCAGCAGCTCAAAGATAAGGTGCGTGTGGCCTGTTGATATAGTAGAGATCATCATCTCACCTGCACAGTCACTGTTATAACTTAAGAACAATAGGGTTGTTCCTATAGAGGGTTATCAGAGCTTCTGGGCAGCTAAGAATTAGTGCTGCTGCAGTAATTATTTATTAATTACCTGATACTGTGATAACTAATCTATTATTAGTCTATTATTAATCTATTAGTTTTGATTAATAGTATTACTAGGATCATTCCAAATTACTAACAATGATTTAAGTTTTTTTTTATTTATTTATTAGTCTCTTATGCTCACCAAGGCTGAATTTATTTGATCAAAATTAAAGTAAAAACGGTTATATTTTTTATATTGATATTATTGCAATTTAAAATAATTGTTTTCTATTTGAATATATTTTAAAATCAAATTTATTCCTACGATGAAAAGCTGAATTTTCAGCGTCATTACTCCAGAATTTAGTTGCACGTGATCATTCTGATATGCTGATTTACTGCTAAAGAATGAAAGATTTATCAATGTTGAAAAAATATGTATGTTTTAATCAATTCAATGCATCCTTGCTGGATATAAAGAATTTATGTCTTAAAAAAAAAATAGTAGTACTTTGAACAGTAGTGTGAAATGTGTATCAGACCAGGTAAACTCACCAGTTGTTTTTAATGATTGTCCTGTAGACTAATGCAAATACCTGTGATCCACCAAAACACAAAGCAAAACTTTGACAAAAAGGGAGCAGATGCTTACAATGCTGTAATCAATACAATTAGTTTCCTAATAGAAGATAAATTTACAATGTTCATTTCTTTCCTTTTATTTGCAGATTTCGGTCTTCTCTAGTTTCTGGAACTACAGAGCATTTTAAGCTATTTCTGACCAAAACTCTACAGTGAATAATAATACAAATGATCAAATGAATTATGCTCTAGGATGCACTAGGAACAAAAAAAGTTCCGTGAAATAATCTGTCGTGATTTGACTGTATGACCATGTATTAATTTTGTGTGCTTATTGTTCAGCAGCAGAGTGCGCTGTGTATGTAGTATATGCACTGAATTCGTTCATTTGAAATGACAGACTCTTCAGATGAAGGTATTCAGTGGCATATTTTTTTGTGTTTCTGCAGTATTTGTCATTATCAGTGTTGACTGTTTGTCAGTAATCTTGCCTATATTGAAGTTAACCTCATCTAATATGCGTCTAGGCTTTAGGAAGGAAATGCTACTAAATACACATTGCTTACGTTCATATTTGTCACAAAAACCGTGAAATACTCCAAATGATTTGTTGAGTGACCTCTTCAGACTCCTTTTACCAGTGTTTTTACCTTTTAGTCCAGGGGGTTGTAACATTTAACACTTGATCATTATCTGATGCCAGGGACTATCATCGGTGCACAACAGTAAATGCATCGAGACCATTAGCATATGCTTATGAATGTGCATTAATGACCAACAGCGTATTTGCCATCCTGACTCAGCTGTGGTATGACTATATTAACACTAAATGACAGATAACAGTGAACATGTCAGGGATTCATATTCCATTACAGTTATACACATTCCTGTGAATGACTGCTTAGGGAGCAGAGTTCAGAGTTTCTAACAAGCATCATTCCATCATGAAAAGGAAAGGAAAGGATGTTGAGCGATAGTTCAGATGCCGTTCAGGGTTTCAGATCATTACCGTTAGTTAACTTTGTCAGCTTTTATTGCTAATTTTTATTTATTTCATGTTCACTTGGTTTGTGTCCTCATTGATTTCTTGCATGTTAATTTGAATATCGATTCATGTTTTAAGTGTTTAACTATTTTCATGTATATTTCAAGCTTAATATGGAATATTTTGTGCAATAAACATACTATGAACATTATGAAATTTACTTTGCTCTTGTTTCATTTCTCAAAAATCTTTACGCTGGATAAATTATCCAGTGCCATTGTCTAAATAAAGTACCATGTTTGATATTTAGGGAAAGGTAAATTTTATTTGCTATTAATTTGAAGGTGTGTATGTGTTATTTTTGTTTACAAAGTCTACAAATGTATACAATGTGGTACATGTTCATTTAAAAAAGTTAAATATTGACACTTTTTTTCAAAGGTACAGTTTTCACAAGTAAAGCATCACTTATCAGTTTACATTTTCTAAAATCTGAGAAGTCTCATCAGTCAAGTTATTTAAACTTTTCTTTTCTTCTCTTCTGTAGTGTGTAGGTTCTCTCTCTCTCTCTCTCTCTCTCTCTCTCTCTCTCTATATATATATATATATATATAGGTTAAATGGATTCAGTCTTAACAGCCAGATACAAGATTAACAGATTAAACATGATGTTCAATGGACAACTAAAAACAAGCTCTTTTCAATAGAGGCCATTTGTCAAGGGCCTGCATTGGTTCTATCCCGGAAAGTTGCTTCAATAAAGTGTATAACCAGAAAGTAACCAATGTCTTCAAAAGTGGTGTGCATGCTTGTATATTAAAATCTGTTCTCTCTGATGAAATATGTATAATGAAATGTAAGTTCAATCATGTGATTGATTTCCAGGGTAAATATTAACTGCATTTTTACACAGTAGGAAAAGTTTTTTGCTTTTATCATCCCTATAAGGAAGTATCTATCTAAAATATTTTTCTCCTACCTCCATTATTTTACTTGTTCACATATAAACAAGGTGGCAAAACTGATAGGAAACAAAAAGTGGATGTAATGGTGCCTGTTGTTTCTGGAAGATCAGGGCTCCATTCCCATATTGTCGATGCCCACCTTCTGTCTTCTTGGCTGTAATGTCATGAGAGTTGTATTGTTTCATGAATCTATAGATGTACAGTTATCTGTGAGATAACACCAGTAACATTCTGACCTTCTCATCACAGCAGCAGCAACAACAGCAGCGGATGAGAACCAAGATAACCAGCAACAGGACCATTCCTATGGACATTTAACATTGACTTAATGATTCTTACTTGCTTATGTTCATTTCTTATTTTTGCTTTATTCTACTTG